>NW_025920150.1:881666-916932 GCF_902686445.1 Sciurus carolinensis
ACCAGCTCTTCCTGTGGACTAACTTTCTGACACAGGAAGTGGAAGTAGTTAGCACCTTGCAAGACCAAGAGAACTTTTAACCCCATTAGAACTGTTTCTCATTTTGCATCTGCAATATGGGATGGTACTGTCTTCATGATCATCTAGAAATTTTACTTGCAAACTTATTTTTGCTTCCTGTGTTATCACCATTCCCATTTACAGTATATTTGAGTAAATGCTTATATTTAAAAAGTTACATGGGGCTTCTTTCGTTGGCCTAAACTTTAAACATTCCACTCATTCTGTTTGTGTGACCACAATTTTTGGGTGATTTGTGACCTTGTTGAAAGAAGGGTTTTCTGCATTTAAATATTATAAATGGTATTGATAGGTTTTTAAAGTTTTTGTCTTCATAAGATATTTATAAAGTTATATGGGGTTATCTGGGATTATATGAAAGAAGATGAAAACCACACTGTGTTTCCATTTACTTTGGTAGTTTATTAGTTGGTGGCAGCTTTCTCTAGTTCTTGGGACGTTAGCAACTCTTGTTAACAAATTAGGGCAGAAATCTGTATCATTTATTGCAGCCAACTTATGTGGCTAAAATAGGAGAAGTGAAAGTTATTTTAATACTTTTTTTTACTTCCATTAAAAATGTCTAATGCTAAGAATGGTTTGCTGTTTAAAGTGCTGGTCATTGAACCCAGGTCCTAGTGTATACTAGGCAAATACTCTACTGCTGAGCTATCTCCCCAGCTGAGAATATTTTAAATAAACATGACTAATCAATATGGCAGAGGATTTACAGTCCAATATATGACTTTTGCCAGTCACTATACACTAGTGTTACAAGGTTCATGAAAGGAGGGAAACGTTTCATTCTTTCCATTTTTGCTAGGAATAATCTGTCCAGGAATAATTTATTTTATTATAAAAATAAAGTTTTTATTATAAAAATAAAAATAATTCATTTTGTAAATGATTGCATCCTAGGAAGCCTTTCTTCTCTTCCAACACTTCCCTGTTAAAGTGAAACTATCTTACATCTATATTGGGGATTACTAGCTTACTGACATTTGAATGCCTATTATTTACTTCATTTTAGTTGAAGATAATTTTGAGACTTTGGTTATCATTCCAACTTCAAAAAAAATTAATGAAGTCTTGGTTTATTCCAAGGGAAAAGGGGGAAAATGAGAAACAATAATGCTTTTCTCACCCCTTACCTCATTCCTATTTGGTAATGGGATGGAATGGGTTGGAAAGAAACATTGATATAAGTGAATTTTGAAATGCATATAAAAGGAAAAGATTACATTGTTTTTGCCCAGTTTGGAAAAAAGTCATACAAAATGGCATTTAAAAAGTCTGCATAACCCACATGGTTATGGACTGTTTTTCATTAACAATTGATTATATATGATATGTGGGACTATAAGATATTTTGTTATCAATGTAAGGATTTTTACCCCGAGGTCAGTCTAGCTTTTCACTGTACAGATCTGAGAAACTACTTGTGTGAACTAAATAAAATTCTCCATATTACTTTACTGTTTAATAGTCTGAAACAATTGTGTCACACTCATAGGGTATTCCCCCTTTATTATGATGACATTATAGGGAATAAATATTGTAAAGGCATCATCTCATTATATAATCCAATATTGACTGCTTGCATTCCTCCTTCTGCTTCTTGGTTTCATGCTCAACTTCTTGATATAATATAACCAAATCTTAATAACTTGTGCTGACAAAGGGGTAATGTTAACACAGGTAAGTTAAATCCTGGATAAATGAATACCAAAGAGTAAATATTTATCTTGCAGTGTCACTGTAAGTCTTCCCAGCTCTATCCATAGGTAGTAAGTATTTAAAGCAGAAAGGTCTGGAATAGAAAATATGAGCTAACTGCCTGTTGCAGTCCTTTATGTGCCCATGCCCCTTGAACACTGAAGGCTCATCCATATATCCTGAGGTCTCTTCCCTAATTTGCTAGAAAACCAATCCTGGGAGAGATGCTGGTATATTCACTAAGTCTGGCTCACAATTGAGAATTGGCTTCTATTGAAGAAGTGGCCAAAATATGGATAAAAATGTCTAATATTAGAGACCTGAAAAGTTGGAATTTTTAATCTTCATTTTTCATTTTTGCCACATACACTGAATTGACATTGTTTCTAAATGCATTATCCTTTTCTATATATATCTTCTATTAAGTTAGTAATATAAGTTCTTAGTGAAGTATTTAGTCCTGAGTTTTTCTTTTAAAATTTCTCTGCATTCCTAAAATATCACTGTACTGCACAAGAATTGTTCTTTTTATCCTAACTAGTGCTTTATATTATTATATTTAATTTTTAAAATTTAAACACTTGTCCTCATTGAGTATGTTCTTAAATCATTATTTACCTTGTAAACATTCATTTGAAATAGGGCTATAATCCTTTTAAAATAATCTGCATAAAAGAAAATTGAGGCTTACCTTTTCATTACTTTGAACTCTTAAACATAACACAAATGTTATTAAGAGTTTAAGGGTTGGCGATGTAACTCAGTGGAGGAATACTTGCCCTGCATGTGCAAGGGCCTGGGTTTACTCTTCACCACTATCAAAAGAAAAAAGAAGAGGAACACTAGGTAATTGAGGTTGAATGGTAGGTGGGGGGAGGGGTCACCCATAAAGAAGTTCAAATGGGCTGAGCATAAGGAATTTTTGGGGTAGTGCTAGCATCCAGAGGAGGGCCAAAGGGAGGAGCTTAATCCAATCTAAGTATCTATAGATAAATTTGGTTAAACATGCCTTCAGGGTCCTGTTTGTTCTCTTGAGTTTTCCTTAAGATTGTGGATGGTAGGAAATGTGGAAATTTATATTTAAAATTTTAGCCAACTCTTGGGTAATAGATGAATTAAACTTGGGACCATTATCAGACTGGGGAAAGGCAGGCAAGCCAAAGTATGGAATTTTCTGGGAAAGTAAGGCTGCAACTGTGGAGGCCTTTATTGTTAGTTGGAAAGACTTCAATCTATCCACTAAAGGTGTCTACCAAGTCTAGAACACATTTTGTCCTTTATGCAGAAGATAAGTGGGTGAAGTCATGTCACCAGTCATGTCTGGAAGAACTCCTCTAGCCCGGTGTGTAGGAAATAGTGGTGGTCTCACATTAGTGTTGGATTCAGCCTTGAGAATATCTGTGCATGATCAGAGAATTTTCTGGAGATAATGTAAATCTGAAGGAGACAGGTTTAAGTGAATTCTTTAGGAATATCTGGAGAGAACAAGTATCTAGGTGAAATAAGTTATATAGGTAAGACAAGAGGGTGTTGGTCTCATCAGGGGGAAATTGGAGTTTTGTTGGCATGGAATATAAAAACCACTGGGGTTGGTGGCTATACTGAGCAATTTTCATAGCAAGCCTGTCTGCCTCCTGATTCCCCAAGGAAATGTAATTTTTATCTGCTTGATGGCCTTAAAGTGTAAAATTGCCACCCTATGGGGTAAAAGTGCAGCTTCAAGCAACTCTGTTATGTAACTAGCATTAAGAATTGGGGTTCCTGTTTGAGTTAGGAAGCCTTTCTCTCCAGATTAAGATGTTTAAATGAATAATATTGTATGTGTACTTAGAATCAGTAAAAAATATTGACTGATTTGTCCCTTGCTAATAATGATAAAGCTCAGGTGAGGGCCATTAACTCAGCTTGCTGGGATGTGACCCCTGGAGGTAAGGGAGATAACTCTAATATCTGGGAGAGGATTAAAGAATTTGTTGTAGCTTCTCCTTGAATTATAGCATAACCTGCAAGGTAAGGGGACTGTTTCGGGGAGCTTCCATCTATGAACCAGTCTGGGGAGTCAGGTCAATGTTGATCTGTTATATGAGAAAATGGACTCATCATAAACTCCAGAATGTCAGGACAAGAGAGAGAAATGACAGGGACAGGGGGTATTTTTGTTGGAGAAGATTGGCAGGGTTTAGTGAGGAGTCTTGCTGAAAGGTAGTTAGGGATCCAGGAATTGTGCATGCAATAATTGGACTCTGGCTGGGGAAAGGGATAAAAATTAATGATGACTGAGAAGATGTGGGAGGGAGTGTGTTGTAACAACTGTAATGGGTTGATATAACACAAATTTTCTCACCTGAGGGATCAGGAAAACTGCTGTTGCTAACAACTTGCGGCACTGGGGCCAGCCTAGGTAAACCAAGTCTAATTGTTCGGATAGGAATGCAATGGAGTGAGAGGTATTTCCTGCCTTCTGGTAAAGAACTCCCAAGGCTTGTCCATGTTCTGAGTGGAGTGATAGGTAAAAAAGGCTTGTTAGAGCTTGGTAAATATAGAGTTGAGGATTTGAGAAGAGAATTCTGGAGAGTAGAAATGGTCGAGGAAAAAGTACAGGAAAATGGAAGAGGATCTGAAAGGTTCCTGTTGGAAGCTTCATAGAGGGATTTGGCTATGAGGGAGAATTTTGGTACCCAGGTGTGAAAAAAGTTAAAAAGGTCTAAGAGAGACAGCATGTCCCTTTTGGTGGTTGGGATGGGAATGTCTTTTAAAGCCTGGAGTCTTTCTGGGGGTATGGTGCAGGAGGTGGGGCCTAAAAGGATGCCTAAATATTATACTTGAGGGGTTCAGAACTGGGCCTTAGAGTGAGAAACCCAGTAACCCCAGGAGGCCAGGGAGTTAATCAGGATGCTAGTGTGACAGGAGGAATATTCAGAGAGGGCTACAGAGCAGGAGGTCATCCACATACTATATAAGGTGGCTAGGGGATAAATTTAGGGTGGCCAGGTTATGCTGGAGAGCCTGGCCAAAGTAGTGGGGGCTATCTTGAAAGCCCTGTGGGAGAACAGTCCAGGTAAACTGCTGCAAGTAGTGTGTATCTTGGTCTGGCCAGGAAAAGGTGAAAAGTGGGTGTGAGGCAGGATGGAGGGAAATAGTAAAGTAGGCGCCCTACAGGTCTAATACTGAGAAATGTGTGGTGGAGGCTGGGATATAAGATAAAAGGGTGTAGGGCTTGGGCACTACAGGATATGTGGGAAAAATTGCCTCATTGATTTTTCTGAGGTCCTGCACTAATCAAAACTGACTGTTGGATTTCTTTACTCTGAGGATGGGGGAGTTATGAGGTGAGTGGGTTAGTGTAGGGAGCCATCCTTATTTATCAGAATCAAACTAGGTTGAGCCATGGGATGCAGATGTCTGGCTTGTAGGAACTGAGTACCATGGAGAAATGTCCCAGATTGCCAGGAAGCATGTGGCGCTGTGTGGGAGTGTTCCCTGTCTATTTCTGTGATAGTCCTCCTGAGAATGTGGCTCCTCTAACTCCACCTCATCCTGTTCATCATGGAAGAAGTCCCTCCTTTCCTGGTCCCCTTTACCTGTGTGACTATAAAATAGAGTTGGGTTACTGCATGTTGTTAGAGGCCAGAGCTGGCATGGCCACACCTCTCATGCTCCATCTCATTTGTTGATTAGATAAGTTTATGGGTAACTGATTGATTCATAGCCAATATCGTCCTCCAGCAGTTAACCCTTTTCTTATCCACACAGTATGTGGCTGAGAGACCCACACAGGTTGATATGAGGAATTTGGACTGTAATAAATGGGATATGATGGGTTCAAACCTTTGAGGGTTGAGGGGGTTAAAGGATATTGGGGGAGGGTTACATAATGGGTGGGGTCTCTCAGCTGGATATGAATGGTATTTTGCTATTTTGGGTTGAGAAGTATCCCAGACTGTAGTGTTAATCCCAGCAAGTAAAGGACAATTGGGAGGCTTAGGGGTTTGGGAACCAGGTCAGAGCCAGTATTATTAAAAAGACAGTAGTGTAATTTAAAGTGGGAATGATAATGGATGCTTTTAATGTGTGAAGGAGATCTTGAACAAATAGGGGGACAGGGCAACTTGGAATAACTTTATAGTTATTCCTTGTAGGAATGGGATGATGAAAGGAATCCAAATGTACAAAAAGAGGGGTGTTTGAAGTGGATATGTAGGGGTACCTGAGACTCCCATAATTGGGGTATTTGAGTTAAAGTATATCCATGCCATTCATTCAAGAATGAAAGGCTTGCCCCACTACTGACCACATGAGACTGCATGGGTGTGACCCAGGGATGGTGGACCCTCCATGTGCCATCTGAGGTGGCAGGGACAATGGAGCCCACGCCCTGTCATCCCAACTCGATGAGTGGGACTTGGTAATCGGGTATCTGTACCGGGGGAAGGGGTGACTTCCCCGGTAACAATCTACCATCCAATGTCCCCATTTTCCATACTTGGAACAGGGTTTGGAGGGGTTCCTAGGGTTAGGGCAGGCTTTTGCCCAGTGTCCCTGTTGCTCACATTGGAAGCAGGGTCTGGGAGATATATTGGTGGGGCCATGAGTTGTGAAGATATTGGGCAGTGTGGTGGAACCATGAGCCATAAGGGTTTTCCTTGGACTCTGGATGGCAGAGGCCAGGAGCAGATATTTAGCTTCAAGATGCTGCTCTTTCACCTTTTTGGTCTCATCTTCAAAAGTTAAAAACTTTGAAAACTACATCTAAGAGTAACTGCTGAGGAGATGCAGGACTCTTCTCTAACTGTCTTGAGTTTCTTGCAGATGTCAGGTACAGACCCACTGATAAAGTTAAAATGAAGAAAAAGACTGCCACCAGAACTCTTGATGTCCAAATCTGTATACATGGTGATGGCCTCAGTGAGTCAGGCCAGAAATAGAGTGGGATTTTCATCAGGTCCCTGTTTAATTTCCTTTATTTTTTCCCAATTAATTTGAGAGTGAGAACTTTTTGTCATTCCTTCAAGGAGGCAAGTGATTATGTGCTGGAGTCTGAGGACCCTGGGGTCTTGAAGCTGATAAGTCTAATTAGGTTCAACTGTAGGGATAGCAGTGTCTGCTGCTGGATGGATATTAGGGTTTTGGCCACATAGAAGGTCCATGTGACCTCCTGCAACTTGCCAAACTCGAGTGCGTTCATCAATGGTCACAGTGAATGTTCTTATATAGTACACATCTGCCCAAGGTGGTAGGCCTGAGTCAAGCAAGTGAACTCCTTCTGATATTTAGCAGGGTTTTCAGAAAAAGATCCCAATCTATCCTCTATTTGGGACTTATCTCTCATGGAGAAGTCAACACGAACCCAGACCATACCTTCAGCTCCTGTCAACCTCCCAGAGGGAACATGTGTTTTGCTGGGAATTTATTAGACCTTGTATGGGTAGGGGATGGCAGGGGAGAAGGGGACTAGTGTGTGGGGGTCTGAGGAGGTGGATTTGATGGCAGGGCACCTGGACTTTGTCGGTTGGAGTTAGCTATGGGGCGGTGGGACTTTGCTGAGGGACAATAGATGGGGTAGCCTTGGAATTTTGGGGAGGGAAGTCTGATGTGGGGGCCACGGGACCCCAGAATCTGTAAGGAGGAGGTTCATCTTCTATTTCTGGGGTTGTGAATGAGGAAGAGAGTTGAGAGTCTGCAAAATGGGACAAGGTTTTCATAATGGGGGGGGGTTGAGCAAAGGACAAGAAAGGTTTTGAGGTAGGGGACCTCACTCCATTTGCCATTTTGTAATAAATGATTTTTTAATTTTTGGAAAATTTCTTGATCAAAATTTCCATATTTGAGCCACTGGTGCAGTTTACCTAATTTTTAGTGTGGCCAAATTCAAGTGCTGAGCTTAATGAGACATTTAATTTTGAGGTCAGTTTGGGAATAAGGGGTCTTAAAATTGCCAATGAGACAACCCAAAGGGGAGTCCTGTGTAATTGACTGATTCCCATGATTTGAAGGGGTGATTGCAGTGTCAAATTAAAACCAAAGCATCCCCTGGATTCTTTCCGACACTGAGCTAGATAGTGCCACCAGAAATGGGGGAATGTCTTCACCCCAATTTCAATGGTGGAGGGACTCTTGGGGTACCATGGTCCAAAAGGTGGGGTCTCAGGGCCAGGGCACCTCTCTGTTGGAGACCAGACAACAATGATGGGGGAATCTGCAGGATCCCATGGACCAAAAGGCAGAGGTCTCAGGGTAGGGTGCCTGGCAGAGGTCTCAGGGTAGGGTGCCTATCTGCTAGAGACTTGATGGATGGATGAGACATGGAGTTTTACCTTTCTGGAGAATTTAAATACTGGTTTTGGATGCAGGAACAAAATGGCAAAGGGGCCTCTGATCTGGAGGTCTGCAGGGTATATCAGGAAGGGAAGGATCAGGGAGAGGGTGGCAAGGGTGTGGGAAGGGGGTCAGAAATAGAAGCCTCCAGCACCAACAAAGGACTCGAACCTTTGCACTGTCCATGTAGCAAAGACCGCGGAAACCTAGCCCAGGGTTGGGGTCAGTTATGGGTTGCATACCAGTAGCTGTTAAGCCAAAGTGGACTCAGAACTTGTGGAGGGTCTCTTTCCATGGGGTAGGGTGTGCACAGTCAGTTTGAGGATTCAGTCATATTGCAAATGGTGGCTGGGGGACTCCCAACTTCAGAGGACCAAAAGGGTGTCAGTCTCAACAGTCACTCCCCAGGTCTCATCAGCTGTTTAATTTAACTGTGGGGGAAGGGGAAAGGAAAGGGGAAGAGTTCATTTTACCTTACACACATTTTCCAGTCAGGGAACCAAAATGTAAACACAAAAGGACTGGAAGAAGACCTCAAGGGATTCAGAGAACCCTTTATTCCTTCACTGACTTGGGTGCCATTGAGGTCCTCTTTCCAGAAGGGAAAACGGCCGTCAGTTACACAGAGGATTTTGGTTTTATAGGGTACAACAATGTAATCATTGGAAGCCGCATATGTGCAGTTTTGACCATCAGGGAATAACTGAATGGATTCAAACTTTAATTTAGGACAGTAGTTGTGAAAAGGTTGAAACTTGTCTGAGGAGTTAAGAGTCCAGATCCTGAGGAGTGAGTACTCAAGTCTTGCCCATTGGTATTTGCTGTGCTTCTGTTTAGGACTAATTTGCCATGGGGGAGGATTATCATGTAGGGTCCAGCATTCAGTATCTACCCCTTTCCCCAGGGTCCATCGTTTCTTGGCTAGATTCCCCTTCCTTCCCTGAGCTGCATCTCTCTTCATTTTTCTTCAGGGGCTATTTTGCAGGAATATTGTTTTCCATAACCCTTCAGAGGTTATTGTGTTTTAGAGTCATTTAATGTTCTTAAAATAATAGTAATTTTGGCTTTTCTTTTCATATGGAAAAGTTTAAAATTGGAACTATTTATGGTAAAAGATTTTATCATGTATCTCTCTAAGCACTGCTTCCATGGTCAGTGAATCATATTTTACAACTTGCAGAGATTTTCTATAACATAAACATGGAGTAGATGGTTACTGTTAGTATCTTTGTGTTATGTGATATTGTAACGGTGGTCTACTTCATCTTTTGAATATAGCTCTGAAGCTTATTTTAAAGGGGATATGTTTTCCTTTTCCTCTTCTCCCTCTCCTACTCCCTAAGCTGGAGACGAGGAACATGATTACCCTGAGTTATCTGTGTTCCACAGGAAGGCGATACCTGCCAGAGGATCTAGGAAGTGACTATCTCCCAAATTAATAAGTGAATGTTAACACACCAGCAGGGTGACCGGGGACCACCTGTCAGGACATCTGGTCTTTGGATAGTTCCTTTAAAAGTTCCCTGTTCTTCCTGATGGGCAGAATCACAGGCTCTGGGACAGGAGTCCCTGTGCTTCTTCTTTGCTAGCAAAGCAATAATTTTTTTTTTTTTCAGAACCATGTCCTCGGTATTGGATTGGCATTCAGGGACAAGGACTGAGTTTTCAGTTACAAATTTGGTGCTCCAGGTGGGACCATAGAGCAGCCCCTGCTCTAGCTTTCTTGGGCAGGCCTGGCACTCCAACTGCACTTCCATGCTGAGGATGTAGTAAACGTTTTGAAAGCTGACAACTGGAAATTTAGAAGCTGGGCCTTGGGTCAAATCAGAGGAGCTATTTCTGTAAGCAAAGGGAGGGACCAAGGAACTTCCAGCAGCTGCCAAAGCACCCTTTGCTTCAAGGAACTCTTGTCTTCCTTCCCTGCACTGTAAGGATTACTCTACCTTGGTCTACTTTGAGTTAACTAAATGCAGTAAATTCAAGACACCTTGGCCATTCAGTAAGCTCCCCTGGTGTGCACACCAAGATTCTTGATTCTACACATCTGGTTCCCCTTTGGGGGAACATCTGGTCCCTATCAATCTGTGGCACTACCGGTGTAGAAGTCACAGTTGAGGGGGAGTTGGGAACTTGGGAGAATTTCTCTTTATTTAGTCTGTTTTAAAGATTTCCATCTGTTGGCCATGGTTTGAGGATTCTCTCTGTCTGTCTCTATGTTCTTTGTTCACATTTGTTTCTGGTCCCTTAAGACTTGTGTAAAACTGTGTTGATCCTATAGATTGTATCTTGGGAAAGATCTTCACTGAATGGGCCACCTGCAGATTAAACATGTCTAAGAAAAAAATAATGTTTTACTGTAACTACTGGGTCTTTGAATGTTTTTCTCTGAATTACTGTATAATCTCACAGTTGGGAGTTGGTCTGTCAGATATAAAATAAGTGAAAGACTCTGTATATACAGGAATGTAGGCAATTGCATAATGAATATTAACAGGCAAAAACTAAATTAGGGTGAAAAATGAGAAAAAAAGGATAAAGCACATATGACAAGGTATAAAGAACAGTAAATGACAAAGACCCTAAACCAGTGGTGTATACAGCTATCAAAGGTCCACACTTCATTCTGGAGCTGAACTTGAAGAAAGTACACATGGAGGAAGAAGAAATCAGCATGTGTGCACATATTTGGATATCAATTCATCCCTTCTATATTGCTATCACCCCAGGCTTTATCTTCATTCTTGATGATGCTGCTCCTCATTCTATAACTTCCTTATATAAACCCATGGCTTCAGCTCCAGAAAAATTGAAGGCATGTGGACTATGGAATTAAGATTCCTCCACAGGAGCATGCCCACCTACCAGGGCACACCTCCCTTAATGGAACCCTAAACTTGGCATGTGCACAGTTGAACTCACCATCTTTACTCTTCACATAGGCTCCAGTTCCTCCTCCACTCCACCTTTTGGTCAAAGGTGCTGTCTCCACTGACTTGCCCACCTCAGGAGCCAGGCTCTCTCTGTATTGCTTGTTCTCCCTCCAAATGGCTAATAAAATTTACCTCTCAACTGTTTCTCAGGTTGCCACTTCTCTTCACTCAACTGGTCTTCCTGACTAGAGGACTTCCCCTCCTCATTCAGTTTAACTTCCTACCATAAAAAGTGGATCATGTTCCTATCTGTTTAAAGGACACCAGAAGATTTCAGGACCCAGTCCAGCCTTCAACTTTCACGACCTTCCCAGGAAACCTCTCCTCCTTCACCCCCTACCATTCATGACCTCACTCCTACTCCATGACAGGAATTGTATTTAAACTACAAGGAAAAGTAACAAGACCCCATGTATTTCCTGTTTTCGAGATTATCTTATCATTTTTGTAACTTCTATATTTTTAAGTTGGTCATGTTTATACAGATTGAAGATTTCTTTGCTAAGTATGGTTTTACTTGTCTTTACAGAGCAAAATGGTTCAATATGGAAGGTAAGAATTGCTTTCTATAACCAGATAGATTGATATCTTTCCCCAGATGACCCCTTAGCTAAACAGGGCCAGGTTATAACATTTAACTAGCACACTAACTTATCCTTAATATGTGTTGATGTAATGCTATTTTTCTTTGGAGTAAACACTCTGGCATGGGGCCTCCACATAACATGGGCTCCTCTTTCTTATAAAATAATGAGGAAAAGTCCTTTATCATACTTGTGAAAACCTCAAATATACTAGCATGTCAGTAAAAATTACTACTAATTCCCTGGCAGGGAAATAACTTTTAAGATTAGAATAGCTAAAGCAATCCTCAGTAGCAAGAGTGAAGCAGGGGGTATTGCAATACCAGATCTTCAACTCTACTACAAAGCAATAGTAACAAAAATGGCATGATATTGGTACCAAAATAGACAGGTAGATCAATGGTACAGGATAGAAGACACGGACACAAACCCAAATAAATACAATTTTCTCATACTAGACAAAGGTTCCAAAAATATGCAATGGAGAAAAGATAGCCTCTTCAACAAATGGTGCTGGGAAAACTGGAAAATCATATGCAATAGAATGAAATTAAACCCCTATCTCTCACCCTACACAAAACTCAACTCAAAATGGATCAAGGACTCGGAATCAGACCAGAGACCCTGCATCTTATAGAAGAAAAAGTAGGTCCAAATCTTCAACTTGTTGGCTTAGGATCAGACTTCCTTAACAGGACTCTCATAGCACAAGAAATAAAAGCAAGAATCAACAACTGGGATAGATTCAAACTTAAAAGCTTTCTCTCAGCAAAGGAAACTATCAGTAATGTGAAGAGAGAGCCTACAGAGTGGGAGAATATTTTTGCCAACCATACTTCAGATAGAGTGCTAATTTCCAGAATCTATAAAGAACTCAAAAAACTCTACACCAAGAATACAAATAATCCAATCAACAAATGGGCTAAGGAAATGAACAGACACTTCACAGAAGAAGATGTACAAGCAATCAACAGATATATGAAAAAATGTTCAACATCCCTAGTAATAAGGGAAATGCAAATCAAAACTACCCTAAGATTTCATCTCACCCCAATTAGAATGGCGATTATCAAGAACACAAGCAACAATAGGTGCTGGCGAGGATGTGGTGAAAAAGGAACACTCATACATTGCTGGTGGGGTTGCAAATTAGTGCAGCCACTCTGGAAAGCAGTGTGGAGATTCCTCAGAAAGCTTGGAATGGAAACACCATTTGACCCAGCTATCCCACTCCTTGGCCTATACCCAAAGGACTTAAAATCAGCATACTACAGAAATACAGCCTCATCAATGTTCATTGCTGCTCAATTCACCATAGCCAGATTGTGGAACCAACCTAGATGCCCTTCAGTTGATGAATGGATAAAGAAACTGTGGCATATATATACAATGGAATATTACTCCACAATGAAGAATGATAAAATTATGGCATTTACAGGCAAATGGATGAAATTGGAGAATATCATGCTAAGTGAGATAAGCCAATCTCAAAAAACTAAAGGATGAATGATCTCACTGATAAGTGGATGAGGACATATAATGGGGGGTGGGAGGGGTTAGCATTAGGTTTAGGGTTAGGTTTAGGGTTAGGGATAAGGAGAGCGGTAAGAATGAAGGAAAGAAGAACTGTATAGAGGGGAAAGAGGGGTGGGAGGGGTTGGGGGGAAGGAAAAAAATAATCAAACATCATTGCCCTATGTAAACGTATGATTACACAAATGGTATTCCTTGACTCTATGTACAAATAGAGAAACAACATGTATCCCATTTGTATACAAAAAAAAAGTATGAAGAGAAAGTTGCTGTCTCTCCCTCTGGAGATGGACTGTATTGTCCTTTAAATGTGTATTTCTTACTTTACCCTCCAAAAATGTGTCTTCCCTGAGATAGATCACATTTTCCCTTGAAAGATGTACTTGCTTTCCCAAATAAAACTGTGTCTGAAAAGCAAACAGCAACAAAAAAAAAAAAAAAACAAAAAAAAAAAAAAGATTTTCAGGGCTTTATGCATTATAAGGCACATAATTCTTATACTCTTCTAGCATGATATGTTTTGAATATTCAAACAAAACCACAGTCATTTACTCTAAATGTATGCAATCACTGAGTCACAGATGTGTCCTGGTCATCAATGACAACTCAGTAACCAAATACTTTCACACATGAAGCAACCTGACAAACAATGAGAGATAATTACATTTTTGGCAACAGCTGGAGACTCACCTTTTCTTCATTATGAACACAACTCCAAGATATATAACAGTGAATGGCAAGGTGCCGGCTCTGACTCCAGCAATTTTAACTATGTGGTCTGTTTCTCAGGTTCTGGGACTGGTTTTGGAGTGGTAGCTCCTAAAGGTGAAAGGAAATGAAACAGGAGAGAGAGTGGATAAGATAATGAAGATGTTACATTTAAGTTTTGTTTTCTGCATTTAACAGAGTAGTAAGACTTATCCAACCCAGCAGACAGATGAGCTTTGATTTTTTTAAAAAAAGCTTTCATATGCACTGAAAGGACTGTAATTGTTCAAATTGTTCTTCAATGTTTAACTAACTCACAGCATACCCAAGTCTCACCCTTTTATCAGAGACTCATCTCAAATACAATTTTAAAATATTTTTATTTTTTGTCTTTGTTGCAGATCTGTCTACCATTTAAATACTTGCTAACAACAAAATAGCTTTCCCTAAGCCTTAGTTTAATTTATTGGAATATTTCTAAGTTTAATTTGCTGAAATATTTTCCTCAATTTTTTCATATATGAAGCAATAATTCCATAACATATTAGCCCAAACATGCATAAAAGTAAGATTAGTTCATTTACCATGCATTTTACCAGCAATCATTTTTTAACACAATAGTTTTTTCTCCTTGCCTTTGGAAATCAAAATCTAGGTCACATCTGGTAGCAAAAGACTCCTTCTAAGCAATTTATTCACAAAGTGGGAGGCAGCTGGTGATCACACCACTGGGATGCACACTTAATATCTCTTTAAATGAGATAACCAGGGACATAAGAGTGGCAGCCACATCTCAGCTCTCCTGGCTTCCCATTTCCAATACACTGTCCTTTTTAATGTAATAATGTGATACAATGTTAAACCCATGTTTTACAAAACATTTGCTTCCTCTGCTAAATGAATTCATGATGAAAATATTAGGGATGAAATGTTCAGTTCACTAAACACAAATAATTTTTTCAGGGCTTCTCCTTTTCGGACCAGGATGGAACAGTGCTTGGTGTCTGAGCTACCATGCCAACACATACTAGGTAGACAAAAGTATTTTATGTCCAAATGTCTCCCTTAGACTTTTCTTTGTAATTCTATTGGTAAAAACACAAATAAGATTGAATCAGGAGCTGGGTTTATGGCTCAGTTTGAAGGTAAGTGGTTTTATTCAGAAACAGATAGGTACCTGTTTGCATTATTGAATATAAAACTTGGTTCACTCTCTATAAAAAATAACCAATATCCAAATTTAAGAGAACTAGCACTCACAGAACACATACTGTGGGTGTGTACTACTATTTACCAGCCTCAGGATTGATTTAAACAAATGCCCCCCCCCAAAATATCCCAAAAGACCAACCCCACAAAAAACTTCAAGGGGTTCACAGAGATGAGATTACAATGCTTGCTGGCAAGTCCCCACATGCAAAAGCTGCCATCCTAGCAGATTTTGGTTTGCTACGTGTATGACTTTCATGTCACGCCTGTGCTCTCTGCAACTAATGAAACTTGAGGCTCATACAGATCATGAGGTGCCCTATTTAAGCTAGGGTGGTGGCATTTCTTATTAGCTCTTGTCTTAATAAAATGGGGGAATCTGGAGGTGGAGAATGTTCATTATCCTATACTGGGGTTAAATGTAAAGAGTGGATCCTCTATCAAGAGCTTGATGCAAAGGGGTGAAGTTACCAAGCAGCCCACCTCAACAGGATTGTGGAAGACAAAAGCATATACATAGTTTTAGACATAATCATTATCCAGCACCACCTGAATGTATTATCGAGAGATATAGGAAATAATAAAGGTTTTGTGTGTGTGTGTGTGTGTGTGTATGTGTGTATTTATCTTAGTAACATGATGGTTAAAGATTTGGAATACAATAGTTCTTCTCAGAAGAGGTCCATCAGTAATAAAGGGACTAAAATGGAAAGATTATTACATAAAATATGGTTAAATTGAAGTTGGCAAGAGGGTGGTTTCTTCTTTCTAAAGGGTTCACCATTCTAATTGGAGTGAGATGGAATCTTAGGGTAGTTTTGATTTGCATTTCTCTTATTACTAGAGAAGTTGAACATTTTTTCATATGTCTGTTGATTGCTTGTAGATATTCTTCTGTGAAGTGTTCATTTCCTTAACCCATTTGTTGATGGGATTATTTGTTTTCTTGGTGTAGTTATTTGAGATTAGTGTTCTATCTATGTATGAGTGGCAAAGATTTTCTCCCACTCTTTAGGCTCTCTCTTCACATTGCTGATAGTTTCCTTTGCTGAGAGAAAGCTATTTAGTTTGAATCTATCCCAGTTGTTGATTCTTGTTTTTATTTCTTATGCTATGGGAGTCCTGTTAAGGAAGTCTGATCCTGGGCCAACATGTTGAAGATTTGGACCTACTTTTTCTTCTATAAGATGAAGGGTCTCTGGTCTGATTCTGAGGTCCTTGATCCATTTTGAGTTGAGTTTTGTGCAGGGTGAGAGGGGTTTAGTTTCATTCTGCTGCATATGGATTTCCAGTTTTCCCAGCACCATTTGTGAAGAGGCTATCTTTTCTCCATTGCATAATTTTGGCACCTTTGTCTAGTATGACAAAACTGTATTTATTTGGGTTTGTGTCTGTGTCCTCTATTCTGTACCATTGATCTACCTGTCTATTTTGGTGTCAATACCATGCTGGTTTTGGTACTATTGCTTTGTAGTATAGTTGAAGGTCTGGTATTGTGATACCCCTGCTTCACTCTTCCTTCTAAGGATTGCTTTAGCTATTCTGGGTTTCTTATTCTTGCAGATGAATTTCATGATTTCTTGTTCTATCTCTGTAAGGTAGGTCATTGGGATTTTAATTGGAATTGCACTGAATCTGTATAGCACTTTTGGTAGTATGACCATTTTGACAATATTAATTCTGCCTATCCAAGAACATGGGAGATTTCTCCATCTTCTAAGGTTTTCTTTAATTTCTTTCTTTAGTGTTCTGTAGTTCTCATTGTAGACGTGTTTCACCTCTTTTGTTAGATTGATTCCCAAGTATTTTATTTTTTTCAAGGCTATTGTGAATGGGGTAGTTTTCTTAACTTCTCTTTCTGAAGATTCATCACTTATGTATAAAAACAGAAACTACTCCAACACCTGGAGATTAAATAATATGCTACTATATGATGAATGGATAACAGAAGACATCAGGAGGGAAATAAAAAAATTCTTAGAAGTAAACAAGAACAAAGACACATTGCATCAAAATCTCTGGGACACTATGAAAGCGGTACTTAGAGGAAGATTTATTTCATGGAGCATATTCAATAAAAGAAGAAAAACATCAACAAATAAATAACTTAACACTACAGCTTAAAATCCTAGAAAAAGAAGAACAGACCAACACCAAAAGTAGTAGAAGACAGGAAATAGTTAAAATCAGAGCTGAAATCAATGAAACTGAAACAAAAGAAATGATAGAAAAATTTAACAAAATATTTTTTCTAAGTTGCTGAGGCTGGGCTCAAACTTCAGATCTTCTTGCCTCAGCCTCCCAAATTGCTGGGATTACAGGCATGTGCCACCATGCCGGCAAGGAGTGAATTTTAATTGCAGTGACATTAAGATTAATTCCTGGAAAAGTGGAGCCCCATGGAGCACTTCCAGTGATTTGAACAGGCAAATAATTATGTTGTGAGCATTTCAACAGATGTACACCCAGAAATAAATGTATGCCCTGAACACACTTGTATTCTTCCTTTAGTTTTCTAGTTGTTTCTAGCTGGAAACTGGTCTATAAAAAGCTAGAAAAAACTCTGTAAAGAGATCACACTCACTACCTGATTGGTTTTCATGACACTAGCCCAAACTTCCTAACACAGTTGTGCTTGACAAAATTAGCAAATAGTTCTACAGGGTAAAAAAATGAAGTCAAGTTGAACCCACTTTTCTTAGAGCACAGGGATTCTGTCCCTGACTAGATAATGGCAGGACCAGTTAGTGGACCCATAGAAACGGAATGCAATATGAAATGTCAGACTTTTCCTATGCAAGATTTAGTGTTACCTTTGTAAATATAAATCATGGAGCATGTAATTTTTCTTTCTCTCAACATTTTGTATTGATCTCAGGCTTAAAATATGTGAGAATCACAAAAATTATATAAGGGGTTGAGAAAGACTAAAGAGCTAATTTTTGCCTACAAGTGTGGGTTGAGGATCTTTATCCTTCATATCATACTTCCAACTAGAGAACAAATACAAAAACAAACACCACAGTATACATTATATAAAGTGTAAATCTACAAACACAAGTGTACTACTTAGAGTTGTTCCTCAGAAGCATGGTTCCCTCCAGGCACTTAGGAAGAGGAATGGGGACAGGATGATTTTCATTATTTCATATACCTTTTTATGTCTTAAAAAGCTAGTAAAAGACTCAGTTATACAATTTCATATGAAAACAAAAGCTGTAAAAATAAATTACTTTTGAAGAAACTTTTGAAGTTCCTCTGTCTGCAGCTCACAATTCATCATGGCATACTAAAGTCTCCATAAAATCTGTGGCCTGGCTGCCCAAAACAAATCATACTTGTCCATAATCTCCTCCTTAGTAAGCATGCCATCCTTGTTTTGATCCCACTCACAGACTAGGTGCCTAGCTTTGCCTCTGTATGGTCATACTCTGAGGGAAGTATCCAGTCTTTGGTTTCTTCCTTGTCCATCTTCCCATCATGGTTCTTATCTCGAAACTGAACAAACTGCTCTTGCTCTGTCTTCACCCATTCTGGCTCATTTGCATTTCCATCATGGCTGTACATGTCACCAATATACTCTTCTAGATCAATGAAACCATCAGCATTCTAATCTATATCCTCCATTGTTTCCTGCACTACTAAGTCCTTCATATGGTCATATTCCTCAGGGTGCAGGAAAGCTGTGAATTCTTCCTTTGAGGCAATAAGGTCCCCATCTCTGTCTGCCATCTAAAACTTCGGCTCATCTCTAACCATAATTTGTTTATAGTTAAATCCACCATCAGGGTCTGGGTCATTAAAATGTAGCCATAGGTGGCATTTTTCTATTCTTCCCAGAAAATGAGGCCATCCTCATTGAGGTCATGCCCCTTCCACTGTTGCTCTACATGCTTGTAAATCCAGCACTTTTGTGCAAATTTAATCCAGTCTTTGAGCTCATTCACAATGACAAACCTGTCCTTGTAGTCATCTATTTTACTTACAATCTTTCCAAGCCTTTCCATGCTCTCTTCTGGTGTCAGCTGATCAAAGGTCTCTGCTTCTTCAGCATCCAAGGCATCATGATCACAATAAAAACTCTGAGCACCATTGTGAACTTTGTCTCTGAGTTGAGGCTCATGATGTACACGGTTCTTCTTTTCTGTGGACTTGCTCAAGGTAAAGGTTGTGCACAAGGACAAGCTCATATGGAACTGTCACAGGTCCATGACAATCAGATCTTTCTCTGCAGCCTCACAGCCCAGGTTACCTTGGCTCCAGTTCACCCATGGGCTCAGCTCACATGCTCAGGCCATCAATTTTATTTCTGACCAAAGTCAAGAGATGTAATGCTATTTTGTTTGAATTAATATCCCTTAACTGGTTGTCTAGTTAGATGTTGAAAGTATTAATGTTAATTATTTTTATGGCCATTTTTATACCTGAAATATACAACAAACCACTGGAATATACAACCAGATTGTTATCTTGGAGGAAACTGTTATGTTAAATAAATTGTTAAGAAGAATCTAAAAGTGAAATAGGTATGTGATTTAAAAAAAAGGAATAAAAAATTAACAATAAGGGAAAAATATTTTGAATTCAGAAACTGAAAAATTCAAATGATTTTCAAATTTGATTTTCTGTCCAATTTGACAGCATACATTTTTATGAAAATAACATGGGATTTATGCTTCCAAATGTTCACATAGTGGAAACCATTCCATTTATCTCAATAAGTTGACATTTACCAGTTCTCCAAACATATTTTCTAAATACGTAAATAAATGATAGAAGATGTTTTTTTCTTTTCTTTCTTTTTTGGTAACTAAATTATATTAGTAAATGTAACAGTTGGGGAAATGTGTAGAAAAGTTTTAGTTAAAAAAATTTAAACATTAAGAAATAGTAAGATATAAACCATACATCACAAATATTCAGTGACAGATGATTGTGTTCTATTAATAGTCACGTTTGCTTCTGTTGAGTGAATAACTGCCTATCTTTACTCAGCATTTCACCTAGGCTCAGGAAGAACTGTTCTTGACTCTTCTGCTTTGGGACAGAGAGGTGGTCACCCTCACCTTATTTTCCCTGTTGGGAAAAGGTGATCATATCCTTATGCAACCATTGTAACCTCCATATTATCATTCTTTAGGACTCACTTTTAACTCACTTCCCTTTGCAGATCAAGAAAATAAAAAGTTCTCTCTTTGTGTGACACAGTTGCAACATGATTATGATAGCAATCATTTGCAAAATGGCACAGGTGCAGGATGAGCCTGAAACACTGATGACTAGAGTGGAGATATCAGGGAAAGTGGTGAGATATGATGCTGGGGGTGACATCTGCAGATTGCAGCAAGGATTATGCTTTTTCTGTGTTTGAGATGGGAACTACAGGAGGATTCTCCATAGAGGAGGACGTTGATCCTGCTCATATCTAAGAGGTTCACCCTGGCACCTTGTAGCACAGCAGATTCTAGGGGGTCCAGTGTGGTAACATGGACATTAATTTTAAGGATAATGCAGTAACTCAAGCACAAACCCAGGATGGCTGGAACATAATGGTGGCTGTTGAGTTAGGGAGATGAGGTCCAAGTTGAGGTATCTTTTGATGGTGGAGTCACAGGTCAGTGACCTAGATGTAGAGGACTTCAGAGTAACATCCACTTGCACTTAGTAGAAGCTGCATGACAGACAAAGGTACCATTTACTGAAGAGAGTCAGGAGTGCTGGAGGAACAGGTTTGGAGGGTGGGTGGGGAAACCAGGAATTTAGTTTTCAGACCACTCAGGTTTGAGATATTGACATCCAAAGGAGATATTAAATAGGCAGTTGGATATTTAGGGGAGAGATCTGAGTTTAGGACAAATTTTGGAATTGCCATAATAAAAGAAAATGCTGTGTAAAGCCATAAGCTTGCATGAGGACACTTAGGAAGTGAACACAGAAAGAGAGGGTGAGTCATGAGGAGGGGGCCAGCCAGCTGAGGGAGAAGGGAAACTGGCCAGGAGGAGGAGGTGAACATAGACAAAGAGGGGCCCTCCCTGTAGAGCAGCCAGGAGGGATGCAGGCATTAAGAGATTTTTTTTTAATTAAGATGGGAGATGTCAGAGCATCTTTGAATGTAAATGCTATTGATCTAACAGAGAGGGGTTTGTTGACCATAGAGGAGGAAAAAGGAGATGCCTATAGGAGCAAGGTCCGAGAAGAGGCAGGAAGGTGGACCCCAGCATGCAGGCAGGTAGAGGAAATGGCCTGGGCCAGGGTCAGACACTTCATGTAGATGATCAGCAGCAAGGACAGCTCATAGGCACAAAGGCTTGAAGGCAAGTTGACACAGTTGTCCAGGAACAGAACATTCCAATGATCCCCTGTGATGGCTTCATTTTCCTAGTGGAAAAGCAGCAAGAGGATGAGGGAAGATGGGAGGTGAAGAGGTGGAAGAAATACAAGAAGCTAGGAGACATGTTGGAAGAGTGGTCTGAACAGTCAGGGGTGAATGTGCAAGGCTGGAGGCTGGAAGGTGAGGAATTATAGGTGGTGACCTTGAGTTCAGAGGACATAGAAAAAGGATTTAGGGAGAAGAACAGAGAAGAGTCAGGGTTTACAGGTGGTAAGAGAACAGAGAGATGGGGTAAAATGAGATGTGGGCTATTGGTTCTTCAGAAAAGGGCACAGAGAGGACTGTGTTGATGTCCTCAAATTTGACAGTGACAGATATGAGGGTTGGGGACAGGGGCTATAGCTTGTCCAGAAGTTCTTTGATCTGTATTCATGCCTCACAGAGTGAAGGACAAGAAGGGAAAAAGAGGCAGAGTGTGAGACCTACTTGGAGTTGCATTCCAGTAGTGGGAGGGATTTGACCAGTGGCCATTTCAGTAGTAGAGACACATCCTAGATCATCCACATGTTACCCATTACCACCTACATATAATGGTCAAAGTACTGGACTTATACACAGCAATCCTGTTCATGTGACACAGCCTTCAAAGGAACACCCTGTATTAAGTTCCTCACATGCTCCAGGTTATCATAACTAGGCTCTGTGGTGACATTAGGGAGAAAGAAGTCTGCACTTTCATGCTGCAAGAAGCAGGCCACCAAATGCAACAGAAGAAGTCATCACAGTGTCAGAGGTGAGCTACAGAGCCAGACTGGTGAAACATGAAAGAGAATTTGGAAAGTCTTCTTGAAAGACGTTGCAATAATGAGTGAGTTTGTAGGATTTCCACAAAATGGTGGAAAAGATGCCCAAGAAGACCGGACAGAGAAGTCTCTATAGTTATACACTAGCTTTGCTTTTGGAAGCCTAGGTACAGGTCTGGGAGTAGTGGAGAAGTAGACTTGGAACTTGGGCTTAATGGTGAGATGGGCTTTTCTAACTGGAAAGAACAGTCTGTATTAAATTTAATAAATGAGGAAACTCAAAGAGCAATGGGGTTATGCCTTGAGGAGAATCCACAGGACCCACGGGCTCACTGAGGAAAGGTAAGAAGGGAATTCAGGAAGTAGTGGGAATGTCACTGCCCTGGTCAGACCAGAAGCTTACAACTTCTAAGGTGACAGAGTGCCTGGGACTAAAAGGATACAAGGGACTCCTTGGGTGCACAACCAGATACACACAGGTGGGGCCACCCACAAATGGTGCCTGGGTCTCACCGTGTCAGGGACTGGGAGATGGGTAGTGCTGTCTATGGGACCAAGTGCCTGGCTTTCTCCTGGGAACAAGCATATTTGGGTTCAGTGTCTGAATCAAACCCAAGCAACAAATTACATGGTTCTCACTACATGCCTAAAGAATGACAGACCAGGGGTCACAATACCACTCCTGGTGCTTGAGGGAGAAAGAAACAGGAGGTGGGGCAGGAACAAAGGGAACTACTGAAAAGAAACACTGAGATGTAGAAACCTGATGAGAGGATGGGAGAAGAGAAGACAACAGAATAAAATAGAAGCTGTGGAAACATGGAAAAATACAGCCTCTCCAAGTGTTTCAAATACCACTGGCCCCTACAGATACTCTAACATTTCAACTGAGCAGTCCTCCACCAATTTGTAGCAGGATTTTTATGAATTTATGCCATTGGTCATCTATTTTAATTAATTTTCATAATTTTACTTTTACCCTTTTTTTTCATTTAATATATGATGAGTTATGTTAATACTGCTTTACAAAGGGGAGACTAAAGTTAGAAGCTATCAGGGCCAATAGCTCATCCTCATACATTGCTGAGAAACAAGGCCATGTGGCTACATTCTCCATTCCACAGGTCTGACTATGAAACCAAAGCCCACTCTAGTTCATCATATCACAGTGTTCTCCAGTATACAACAGAAGACCTGGGAGATGATTGACAACATTGTAAGATTGAGATTTAAAAGTTTCTTCATCACGTGTAAAGACAAGAATGAAAAATGAAAATGGCAGAAGAATACAGTAAGAAAATAAAATCCTGAAATAAAAATAGGATGAATATCTGAGAGCTTTCCTGGCAAAGGACAGAAAAGAAAGATCTGGTAATAGTGTCAATTTGATTTGATTCCAGTGTGTACATGAAGAATGGAATGCATGGAATCCTTCCAGAGGATAATCTGCTGACCAGAGTAGAGACCCTGAAAAGGAATCAAAGAAAAGAAATAGGAGTGACTGTCACAGGAAGGACTGTCAAGAAGGAGAAAGCAATTAGGGTCATTTCTCTAACCAAGCAGAGAATAAGCAGGTGTGTTGACACTGTCTCCCACTGGAGCTTTCCAAGAGTAAGGGCACTTTTCACAACCTTTGACTCCTAGAGATCCACACAGTGTCTTTAATGTACTGGTCAATTGACAAGTCCTTGCTGAACAAATGTCATGAAATACACAGAAGGCATTTATAAAGTGAACAACAGCCCCCCATGTGCTGCATGGTGGTAGAGAAATACATTTTTTTCCTGTGCTGGGGATGTAAACCAAGCCTTGTACATCCTTGGCAAGCACTCTACCACTGAGTTATACCCCTAATGCAGAAAAATGCTTTTAAACTCATAAGCATAAAAGGAGGAGTTCAAGTTCATTACAGAGAAAGTTTGAGAGAGGCTTCTCCCTCTTTGTGCATAGAATTTAGTAGGTACTCAATAAAAGTCAGAGCAAGTAAGTGAACTTTAGTTGTATGTAAATATTTTGAGCCTCAGCACATAAAACTGAAACAAATTGTAAAGGAGGTATATTATAACTCTGGGTTGAAGAACAGACACTTGGCATAGGTCATTTTCCAATATCATGCCCAATCTCAACAAGTCTAAGAATGGTATATTTTTCTTTCTTTACTGTTTCCCCTCTTCTACTCCCTAAGCCTGTTTTATTTACTTTCTGGACTTTCACTCTTGACTCCCAAGCAGACATCCTTCCTAGTCTTTTATAGATTGTTGTCCTATGGGGCTTCTTAATAACAGCTCTAACCAGTCACATTACAAGAGTAATGCTTATTTCAAAAGGCAATCAAGGCCTCCCCTGAGCTGTTTCCAACCTCTTTTCCTAACTTTATGCCTCTCCTTTTTCTTTTTTCTTTGATCTACCTATGTACCAACAAAAAGAAATTTTTCTCTATATGCCTAACATCTCTTATTCTTGGGGTCTTTATTTCTGCTATTCCTTCTATAGGAAATTTCCCCTACTCAATTCTTTCTTGGTCCAAATCCTATCCATCCTTCAAAGGCTACATGGCCCAGTGGCTGTGTAAAAAGCAGCCATCCTCCTGCGGAACTTCTGTTGCATGTTGCTCCACTCTCCTACACAGAATTTCCTATTTTTAAGCTTCAATTCAGTTATTTTGGTAAATTCATTATAACATATATGAAACCATAAAATCCTCAGGACAATATTGGTGACACACCTTTGTGCCCCTCTTATGACTTGATCCCTTATATTACATTTGAGGACATGTTTGCTGAATCAAAACTTTCTCAGAGTAAGCCTCACTTAATCTTCCTGTATCCCTCATTTGCACTCTTTTCATAGCCTACCTATTCTTTTTTTTTTCTACTTACATCAAAGTCCTCAGATATTGGGCAATGGGCATGAAAGGAAACAGGAAGGAAGAAAATATAGAAGTGGAAAGTAAAGGTAATAACGAGTCCTATTTCCTTGTGTTCCTCCACAGATCCCCAGTAGTCGTCAAGAAGAGAGGCATGTGCAGGCAGCTTGGAATCACATTTCAGAGGCATCAAGACGACATGCTGACAGAGGACAATTTGAACCAAGGGCTCCACTGAGTATGCTGGGGGTGGCCAGAGAAGGAGGTCTTCTCAGTACACTAATGACAGATGAAAGTCCTTACCAGGAAATTTACTGACCAAACTTCTATTAATGATAAAATGAGATTAACAGAAAGAAAAAGCATGGAAATAAATACCAATGGCAAAATACCCCCCAAGCAGTGAAATATATATCCAACAATGAGGAGAAAGTTAGCTGGGTACACATCTGACAGACAAGAAGTGAGTAGCTGTCAAGAATAAAGTACTATGAGCTCAATACTCTTAAAGATTAAGTGGATACAGACCATTTTTCATGCTATATATGGAATTTGTCTTTGAGGTCTTTAAACTAGCCAAAATTTCTGCCTAAGAGTAATTACAATGATATGGGGTCCTCTGGAAAAAAAATACAGAAATAAGCTTCACACTAGTAAGAATAATTTTATTTCATTAAATGGTTATTTCACTCCTATGATCCCAACAAGGGAGCATTTTCTTACTCCTTTATTCTTCATGGAAGAAGTAAGTAAATACAAATAATTTCCTTTACTAGGCCCCTATGCTGGCTAATGGACACGTATAAATCACTCTGATGAGGTCTTCCCTGTGTGTATGTGTTTCATTTGTACCTGGACATATAACAATAGCTAAAGAAATTGTTCAGACATATAAGGGCAATCCACCATACTGATAATTCAACAAGATAACTTTCTTTATCATCATGTTTACTGTGAACCTATGTATGTATAGTCAAGCAAAATAAAAGACACATCAATGTAAGGACAACACCTACACCAAATCACAGACAAAATTTGATGTGCCAATTTGTTTTGACCAACAGTTCCAACTTGATTAATCTATAATTAATAAAAACCATGGGGGGTGGGAGGGAGGCAAGAATGGAGGAAGGAGGGACTGCACAGAGGGAAAAGAGGGGTGTGGAGAAAGGAAAAAATAACAGAATGAATAAAACTCCTTTACCCTATGTAAATGTATGTTTGCACAAATCTACTTCATGTACAGAGAAACAAGATGCACTCCATTTCTTTACAATAAAAATAAATAAAAAATACACAAAAAAAGAAACCATAATTAATAATTGCATCATTATCAATACCAAGAAGGAAATTACACACAGTAAAGCTCATCAGAGATACTGATAGATGTGCTGAGCAGATGTCATTTATTAACTCCAAGGCAGCTGCCAGGCTTACTTTTAAATACTATTTCTCAAAGACAGTTACTTACTGTTCTAAAATTCAAAATTACATATTGAAGAAAAGGGGTGTCACTGCTCTACTTCTAAGTAACACTTCCCATTCCCTAACAAATGGCTTTATATTTTTCCAACTTCATATCTGGCAACTGAACATTTACTAAATGAGATCGCCTATGATCCACCTTGATGTTTTATAAAAGTGCACAATCTCCTGCTCTCTTGAGACTGATGCTACTGAAGGATAAACACAAAGAAAGATATCCACATTTAAACCCAGGACTCCTGGAGACAATGGAACCCCAATGGCCAGGAAAGCACACAATGGGTTTATGTTGCTCTGGGTCATTACTGCTTCAAATAAAATGGTTATATTTGAAATTGCTATACCTTATCTCATCATGGTCATCATCACCATCATTGTCGGTAGAAAAATATCAGCCTGCATCATGCTGATGCTGTTTATAACCCAAAGACTGGCAAATGGAAAGTATCATCATGGGGGATGCATGACATGTGATAGAATAACATCATGCTTTGGTGCCTCTGGAAACCACAGCATCCACAAGGTGTTCAGGTAAATAATACCTATATACCACTGAGAAATCCATTAATTTCCTAAGAGTTCAATTTTGAACTTCTGTAACAGGATGCAGTATCAAATCTGGGACTGACAGTGACCTGGTTTAATTACCTAATTCTCTTGAAAGCCTCAAATGCTATAAAGCAATCCTATATTAGAATAACAACAAAGCCACAATAGCAGCACCTGCCATTTCCTATGCCTTTACTCTGAGTCAGTTGTGTGCTCAACTTTATGCCCATTATGTTATTCACTATCCCATAGCCCAGGTTAAGAAATAATGAGGTTAAGAAATAGCATTTTCCCTGTACCACAGATACAGAAGCTGAGATTTTAAGAGAGCAAGAGATTTGCTCAGAAGCCTGGACCTGAATGCACTATATTCTGTATAAAATACAAGCTTTGTAAATTATTGTACTGGGATCTAGACTACTCATGTGAATCGCCCTAACCCTAACCCGATCTGGGACACAACAGTTAGGTCCAGAAGCATATCTGATGTGCTTGAAAACTGCCAGAGGAAATGTGCAATGTGGGACAGAAAATGATTGGGATTCTTCCACTGAAGACCTTCATTGTACCTTTTTGATCTGACTGAAGGGAGGTGAGGACTTTTCACTTTAACCTTCCCATGTACCTGAAGGGGCAGGAAAAAGAACAAATGTCTGTGGGAAGCTTGGCTTATACCAAGTGGCCCACCCCAAGCTTGATATTTCTTTGAAATTGTTGCTTGATCTTTTTAAATAAAGCATGTTGCTGGGTGCAGTGGTGCACACCTATAATCCCAGCGACTTGGGAGGTTGAGACAGGAGGATCTTGAGTTCAAAACCAGTCTAAACAAAAGCAAGGTGCTAAGCAACTTAGAGAGACACTGTCTCTAAGTAAAATACAAAATAGGGCTGGGGATGTGACTCAGTGGTTGAGTGCCCCTAAGTTCAATCTCCAGTACTCCCCCAAAATAAATGAATGAATAAAGCATGACAAAGTTACATCTTTACTCCATAATATATCAATTTTTAATAAAAATAATATTCTACATTATTGATCATCACAGAAAGGGATGCTTCCAGAAACCGGACCATGCTTGGTCCTACCAGTGCCATGAGCTAACAGAGCATTTGGATAGGCCAGGGCTGGACAAATGGTACAGTTCAACAATGGAGAGAGACCTCTCTCTTCCTCCCTTTCCTTTAAGACAATCTTGCAGATAATGAAAGGTGATTTGATGAAGAATATATGATGACTATGCTAGAAAAGTCACAGCTTGAGAAGGATCAGACATCTCATCCTCTTCCAATAATAACAATCTTGACAATTATAAAAGTAAAGTAGAGTCTGTTTTGCAGACTCAGCAGGGAAATGATTTTCATACAATAGAATGGTAGAAGTCAAATCTTAAAGACTTTGGGTCTTTAAGCCCACTGGAGATACCAATGAACACATTTTCACTCTAATAGCGTTGAAAGGGCAAATGAAGTCCTGTGAAAAGGACCAAAATTATCCTCCTTTCATTCATCAGGTCTGGTTTCCCCTGATTCTTTGTAAGTTTAGGAAGATATTTAAAATATCTTACTTCAAAACAAGTATTATTTATTCTAGATTCATCCTTGACATTTTTTTGATTCATGGACTCCTCTACATCTTATTGTCTGAAGATGATAAAGGAAATTCTCACTTGCTTTTTATTTGGAATAAATATATTGGATTATGCCCCAAAATATTTCCAAGGAACTCTCACAAATACTAGGTATTTTACACTAATTTAAAGATATTTATTTACAAGAGAGACTAGTCTGAAGTCAACCAAAAAGTTAAACCACAGTACAACATGACCATTTGCCTAAAAATTCTGAGTGAAATTCAAAGGGATTCTCAGGCATACAATGTTGCAATTCATGCTGAAGTCTTATATCTTAAATTATAGTAAATGTTTTTCTAAGGTATCTGTAGGGATGAAAATCAAAGTTAAGACAATTGATAACTATATTGATAGCAGTTGATGACTGGCAGACATGGTAGCCATTGGAGGGAAGAGATAGAACAAGAAAAAGTAATGATGTCATGCAGTTTTTGTTTTTTGTTTTAGGTTCTGGGAATTGAACTTTGAACTCATGGTTTCCTGCATGTGAGACAAACACTCTACAACTGAGCCATATCTCCAGACCATCACTCTGCTTTGATCAATATTTTAAAAATATCTAGGCCTTTCCCATTTTGTACTAATATCAAGGATGCATTCATTTAATTTTACTATGTTGGAAATAATGTATTTCTTTTTAGAGAAAGCATAGAATAATTTAACTATCAATACAGAATCTTGAATGAAAAAACCTCAACTATTTTTTTAACTATAAACACTTTCTTTTTTATATCATTTTTCACCTTTTACCAAACTTGGATTACACTGAGCTCAAAATTTCACTTTCAGTATCTTTTGGATGTGTACAACACACCATATTAATATCAAAAAGAAAAGGTCGGTTTCCCAAAGGATTAGAAGGAAACACTCGTGGCAGAGGATCCACAGAACACATCTGTCATTTCTCCAGCCACATGTGGAAGGATGGAAAAGGGCAGAGAAAGCAGGTGAAGGGATTTCCTCAGGGCTGGGGATAATCATGAGGTATTGCAGAAGGCGAAGTGGCCAGGAGCCCAGGAGACTGGAGTATTGGTGGAAACCCAAGTGAGGCCTGGAGGTTCCAGGAGAAGTTGAGAATGTTGAGGCTTGCATCAAACACATGCTGCAGTGGGAAGAACCCAGGGCTCCAATCAGAAAGCCTGGTATACAAGTAATTCCCCAGTATTGACTGAAAAGGGGACTTCTGGGACCCAGGCTTGAATGTCATACCATTGAGCTTCCTTTTCCCAATGGTAAGATGTAAGGATAGTTCTCCCTCATGAGGCTGTGGAGAGGCTTTGGAGAAAAATGCATGTGGAAGGCTCCAGCACAGGCTCAAAATGTAGAATGTTCTCTATACTGTTCCTTTCCAGTTATGAACTTTATATGCATATACATAAACACATACATATTTATAGAGTTTTAAGGAATCTCTCATATTTTTTAAAAGCCACAATAGGGTTACAAGTAAATCCCTTAGGATTTATTTCATAGTACATTTGCTTCTGTCCTGACTAACTTCTCTCCCTGTGGGTCTCCCTTCTCTACAAGGCCTTAGCTGTGGAGTAGAACAAGCACTGACCGGGTTTCCAACTGCTCTAGTCCTACCCCTAGAATGACCCTAGCCGGTCTTAAAATGCCTGCCTAAGAAATCTCAGAGTGGCCCAAAAAATTCAGCAGGATCTGCCAGCACCTCAGGATGGGGCCTCTGTTTCCAGCCTCTGGAGTGAGTGCAGTAGCCTGACTTCCTTAAGCACCAGTCCACAAACCCAGATGGGTTTCTCCTGGACCAATCTTCTGGCTTTTTATAATGTTTCACTTCCTTACTGAGCCTCCACTCACCCCTCTCCCTGGTCCCTCATTGTCTCTTTAAAGGGCCCAGTTACCTCCTTACAAATCAGAATGGAATTCAGCTCCTTCACCTACTGTCAGCAGTTGTTGAATAAAATCTACTTTCACTCCTCTAATGCCTGCCTGCATTTAATCTTTGACAGTACAGATAATATGCGGCATGCATATTCCTTAAAACTTGAAATTGTTTGAGTAATAGTTGGCTAGTTCTCCCTTTCTTTAAGTACTAAATTTTTATATCTATCAAGTAACTCTTCATGTTGATAGATCACGCTTGTATCTGAACCTCAGAATTACTTTATGAGTATTTTTGTAAATATTTATAAATATTCTAGTCTATAGATCTCAATATTAAATATATGAGTTAAATGGATCATAAAAAAACTGTTTAAGGAAATCACCCTCCACAGCATCTCAGAATTGGCTGGGTTATTAAACAGAAACATCTTAATATAAATGGCCTAAACATTAATTAGACAATACTTAAGACAATTTTCTAGTCTTTTAAACTTTTCATTTTCTTCCAAAGGCAATTCTAGATTATGCAACAGTGAATCACAACATAAAGGGAACAAAATAGAGACTAGATGCATTTTCTGCTTCTACAATGTAGTGTGCACTCTCCATAGTTCTGAGTGCGTGTGCATGCATGCGCCCACACACACACAGAGGCCCCACAATGGAAGTACAGAGAATGTCACTCCAATTGGACATTCTGCTCCATTTCACTCTCTCCTAAGTCTATTGCTTTGGCAATATATTTTTAAAAACTGTGGGTTACAACCCATTAGTGAAAAACAAAATTAATTTAGTAGCAAGATAATTTGTTCATAAAATGAAATAGTATGATAGAACAGTAAAGAAAACATCAGAGTACCTTTTAGGCAGTGGGTAGTGCTGGTAGAAGGATCTGTAAAGTTTCAGTTAAACCTCCACATGTGTCTATGCATTTGTGTTGTGTCATGATGTATTTCTCACTTTTGACAAAGAACAACAGTTTAAGAACAATCCCCAGTTCAACATCAGGACCTCCTATGAAACATGCTTGCATTCTATACCTGGCACTCCTTCTTTGGAACCCTCCTGGCATCTGGGCCACTCACTCAAAAAATTCAATCACATAGTGCTTTATTGTGGTGGGCAAGGAAGGGATGTGCCAAGCACAGCAAGGCAAACCTAGCCAGCAAGCAGTGCCTGCTAGTACAAAAAGGAACAGTGATGTGAAGGACTCATAATCCTATAGAAGTTTCTGAGTGGAAGGGCAGTGCTGAACAGGATTTCTTCAGAATGCATCCCTCCCATATCACCTCCTGGATTCCAGAAAGGGAAGGGTTGATCTAGTAAACAAAACCACAACTTTTCAAGGGGTCAGTGATGTTAAAGTTCAGAGCTGACTTCCTGGCCATTTCGTAAGCTGCTCAACATGAGGGAAAAGGTTTTGAAACATGCACTAAATTTTCCCCCAACCGTTCCAAACTGCTGTCTCTTCTTAGCTTTGCTAAATGACAAGAAGAATATGATTTTTTTTTCATTCATAACAGTATGTATGTACAGAAGTTTACTGATGCTAAGAAACCTGACATCAAGATGTCTGGGCAACCACACAAAGCAAGACTTTGTAAGAACTGTTGATCCATACCTTGACACAGAAGATGCTCAATAACTGTCAAAATGATTGAATGAACTGAGTCTCAGGCTTTCATTTTAGACTAGGGAATAAATCTATTAAAAAAGACAGTTTTACTGCTATCAAAGTTGATGGATGGTACAGATGGAAAGTGCAAAAGATATATTGCATCTCTCCTTGTAAGATAAGCCATCATGAAAACCAGCAGCATATATAAAAGAAGGAACAGGAGTAGTTTTTTCACCTGTTTTTGCCCCTTCATCATTTTAATCCCTAATAAAACAAAGTAAGCTGTACACTGTGCTGACAGTGTGTAACTTCACAGACTAGTTCCAAATAACAACATATACTGGGTCTGAAAGTCTTGAGGGTGTGTCTGTTTTCTGAGGTAACCTCATCATACAATAATCAAAGCTTCACTTGCTTTATACCTAGTAAACACCAAGCTTCATTTGACAATGAGATTATACAAAATGTCTAAGAAGGGAATTATTTAATTAAGTACACCTTTTATGATGTGGGGCCAACCAGTTTTAATGAACTTCTGGCAAGACTGGTGCCAGCTCAGATATAATGGGAAAGGAAGGGGTCAGACTTGCTAGACAACCTCAAATAACCCTGAAGATGGACACCAAAGCCTACACACAGTGCCGTGAGTCAATCTTTAAATGTCAAGGGGTAGAGAGGAGGATTTCCATTAAGGACAGAAACCATGCCTCAGGTAGTATTCCTGGTGGAAGATACATATCAGAAGTTCAGGATAAGGAAGAGTCTATAATGAAGAGAATTTCATTTATTACAAAAAATATGCTTAACAGAAACTGGAAAACAAGGGATACACATGACAGAAAACTTAGGGATTTAAGGCCTGAAATAGAAAACTAAAAATAGGTATAGAATTCCTGTGGTGAGGAAGAATTATTCTATATTTCTTTACCTTATCAGATCAGTCTATACTTCTCCTCAGACTCAGTGCTTTCTTTTGCAAAATAATGAGCTCAAAGAATGATCTAAATATTTATGATTTCTTATCCTAAATTAAGTTTCACAATTTGCTTAAATGTTAGGGGACTTTGCCTAGTTTCTTATGCAAAAAAAAAAAAAAAAAAAAAAACAACTACTGGATCGGAAATTATATGGAAAGCAGTTGTGTGTTTCCTACTTGGGTTTAATCAGGTTTAACTACAGGCAATAGCCTACACTATCACAGTTCCTTCTGAAACCAGAATTTTGAGTCCTAGTCAAGTGATTAGATTAGAAATCTTGGTGATAACTTGCTCTGATTGCAGGAAAAAAGTCTTCTGGAGTCTACTGCCTACTCACCCTGGATTTGGAGCAATTTACTGGACTCCTCTCCTGCATGAAATTAGAGATGTCCATACATCTTCAGAGGGAGTAAGAGTGAATGAGCTAATTTCTTGGAATATATAAGCACCCAGTTCAGCTCCATGAATGTAAGTCATTCAACTGCACTAAACTTGTTACTCAGTACATTTGATGTGCATAGATAGTATTGCTCTATGTAAACTCTTTACTTTGAAACAAGGATCTATGAGCTCTGCCACAATTGTACATATACAGAAAGCAGTTTGGACAGTGTCACTCTAAAAGGTTTCGGGTGGCTTTATTTAATAATACTGCAAGATAGCATTGTGCATTGCTAATAAATGTGCAAGCTAGACACTATAGTATGAACAATAAACCTCTCTCAACCTCAGGTCTCAATGCCTTTTTAGATGAATTTGGAAAACTGAGACTACATCTTTATGAATTTTGATATCATGCCAATTGATGTCACTGTTTTTGCAAGACCAGCAAATTTCACCTTGATATCACATTAGGCTACAAAGGTACATATCAACCAACCAAACACACAATGAAAATATGCAGTAGAGTGGTACTTAATGCACAGATATAAATGTGCACAGGGAAGAGGCCAAGCTTATCACTTGATACAAGCACAGGTCTGAAGCAAAGGTCTGAAACATTGTAAACCGGCCTTAAGTAAATGAGGAAATGTAGAGGGGAAAGATGACTCATTTATTCTTGAACATCTGATCTGTTGGTTGGCCGCTGTTTGCAGCAGTGAGGATGTGAATATAAAATATTGTAAGCTGAGTCACAATTATTGCAGCTAGGCAAAGGAGGATTTCCAGGTCAGCATGCATGAGGGAAAACAAAGCCAGACTGAAGCTAGGCTAGCAAGAGGAATCCCAATCACTATATCAAATCCTCTCAACTTTAGTCCAACAATAAAAAGGCAGGGGGTGGAGGAGGCAAGGAAAAAATCACATAGCAAGGTGTTGAATCTTCTGAACTCTTTTTTCTTAAATAAGTGCTAGTCAGGCAGTAGGATTTCTAACTCTGACACAGTTGCAAGTTTTGGCCAAGATCTTGGAGAGATAAATTGAAGAAAAAATAAGGTAAAACAAAACAAGTTAGTTCTATATTAAGTTGAAGACTAAACTGTTTTCAATTGCAATTCAGTGTGATACAGAGAGATTTGTTGCTAATTCTGATGATCCAAACATCAGGCTTTTAATTTACAAGGTTATTTAAAATGTGTTGTGTTTAAGTTGCAATATTTTCTCTTTTTGCTAAAATAACCCTCTTGAAGAATATTATCTTCTTTCACTAAAAATGATTTAAGTAGAGCAATTTCTCTGATAACTACACATTGTATGAAGATTTCAATTTATAAACTGTAGTTTCTAAACTACATGGTCTGTCCATGTTCAGAAGAGCGAGAATCCTTAGAGATGAGCACAATCCTCAGGATAAAAGGTGCTCTTGTTTGAATGGTTAAGAGATGCTCTGCAACTCCTCTGCCCTTCAGGCCTGGAGACAATTTCTTCTCATAATAACCTTTGGTAATAGTGGACTCTGAGAAGCAAGGTAGTTATGTGAGCTGCACACGCACAAAGCTAACTGTACTATGTAACCTAGGTAATTTGATATGACCCTGGAATAGATAATAAACTGGATGGGCTTTCTCACGGAAATCACTTCTTGCTCTTTGCCATGCTGTGTGCTTCATCTTTATTAGCTCTCCCCTTAACCCTTACAGCTGGACCCCAATTAACCTTTACAAGG
>NW_025920151.1:0-123569 GCF_902686445.1 Sciurus carolinensis
AACTTGACTTATGGCTTCAATGCAACCCCAATAAAAATGCCATCATGCTATTCTGGAAGTACTGACAACTCACAAAAAAGTTTATGAAAAAAAAAAGAGAGACCTAGAAGAAGGCACCACAATACTTAAGAAAAACATAGTTGGAGGAACACTACATGTTTTCAAGGTTTACTACGAAGCCACAGTCATCAAGACAGGTGTGCTGCCAGCAGTAGAATCAACACAGGTCAGTGGACCAGCGCAGAGCCCAGAGGCAGACTGACAGAGCAGTCAGTCTTTAATGCAGGAACAAAGGCGCATCAATGGGGAAGGATAACATTCAAGAAATGTTGCTGAACAATTAAACACCAACATGCAAAAGCCAAACAATGAACCTAGATGCAGTCTTTTCCACACGTGCCCGAGAAATGCAGAAGAAAGCAAAATGAAATGAACCGGAGGCAGGGCCGTCCTGACCCCGTGTCTCCCAAGAAATCGCCACCTGCGAATCAGCCCCGGGCTGGGAGCTGCGGGCCGGCCACCCCCGTGAGCCCCTTACCGCTGAGGCCGCCGCCCCGCTCGCCTGCCCGACATGCCGCCCTAGGATGAAGGAGTCGCTGCTCCTCTGGGCCACCCAGAGCTTCAGGGCGTCCTTCAGCAGCACCTCGTCAGGCTTGTTTCCCTTTCTTCTGGTGCCCCGCTTCATGTCGCCGGGGCCAAGGCCCCACGTGGTCCAGCTCACTCGGGAGGAGGAGGCGGCAGCTGCTGCCCGGGAAACGCACACAGGCAGGTGCCCAGCGATCGCACTTCCGCAAGCGAAGCAGGAGGAGCGCTCCGCGCCACCCCAGCGCAGCCGTGCACCGGCTGCGCACCGGCCCCGCCCCGCGCACCCCTCATAGCGCGCCGGGCCTCCCAGGCAGCATCCGCACCCCCCCCCAGCCCCTCTCAGCCCCGCAGGCTGCAGAGGCGCCTCCCAGGTTTCCGGGTCCCAACCCCGGGCTGGGAGCGGCAGGTGCGGCGGGAAGCGAGACCCCAGGCCCGACCCCTCCCCGCCCCCCCCATTACCGGTGAGGTGACCAATCCCCTCGCAGTGCCGGCGGCCCTCGCTGTGCCAAGAAGTACCCGCTGCTCTTCTGGGCCACCCAGAGCTTCAGGGTTCTTCACCAGCACCTCCTTGGGCTTGAGCCACATCCCAGCGATCCGGCTGCGCTGGGCGCTGCGGGGAGCCACTTCATATCGCCCGGCCACCAGCAGCACCGAGCCCAGTTCGCTTGGGAGGAGGCAGCGGCAGCGGTAGCGCGGGAACCGCACACCCGCAGGTGCCCAGCGCTCGCAATTCCCAGAGCGCAGTGGGAGGAGCTCTCCCCGCGCAGCAGGCGCGCTGCCCCGCCCCCTTCCCCGGCCAGCCTGACGCCGACCCTGCCCCAGGCCGCCCTTATCCCGCCTGCTCCCGTGTCACCTCCTGGGTTTCCGCATCCCAGTCGCAAGACTCAGGGTTCCCGAGTGGAGGGAGGAGGCCCGATCCCGCTGCCAGGTCCCCTCCCTCCAGTCCAATGGCATTCTTCATAGAAGTATGAGAAGCAGTCCTAAAATTCATAGGAAAGAATAAAAGATTCAGAATATCCAAAGCAATACTGAGTAATATAAGTGATGCTGAAGGCATCACAATATTCATTCTTAGTACACTTCAGAGCTACAGGAACAAAAAGAGTATGGTACTGGCTTCAAAACATGAAGACCAATGGAGCAGAATAGAAGATACAGAAACCAATTTAAGTAGATACAGTCATCTGTTCCTTCACAAAGTTGCCAAAAACATTGAAGAAAAGACAACCTTTTAAAATAATGGTGCCGGGAAAACTGGATGTCCACATGTAGAAGAATGAAACTAGGTCCCTGTCACTTGTGCTGCACCAGTCAACTCAAAGTGGATCAAAGACCTAGGAATTAGACCAGAGCCACCGCAACTGCTAGGAGAAATAGTGTCAACACCCATCATATCTGCTCAGGCACTGACTTCCTTAATAAGACTCCTAAACTCAAGAAAGAAGACCAAGAATCAATAAGTGGGATAACTTCAAATGAAAAAACTTTTGCACAGCAAAGGAAACAAGAGCAGGAAGAGAGAGCCTACAGAATGGCAAAAAAAAATCTTTGCCACCTACTCTTCTCACAGGAAATTTATATACAAAAATACATAAAAAACTAAAAAAAAACCCAAAAGCATAAATGCTTTTAATAAATGAGTCAAAGAGCTAAATAGACATTTCTCAAAGAAGAAATATAAAGGGCCAACAAATATATGAAAAAATGTTCAACATCCCCAGCAATCAGGGAAATGCCAAGTGAGAGTCCATCTCACTCCAGTCAGAATAGAAATCATCAAGAATACACATAATAGTAAATGCTGGCAAGGAGGTGAGTGGGAAAGGTACATTCATTCATACATTGTTGGTGGCACTGCAAATTTGTACAACCCCTTTGGAAGGCACTATGGAGAATAATCAAAAGACTGGGAATGGAACCACCATAGGACCCAGCTATCACACTCCTTGGTATTTATTGAAAAGAAGTAAAATTAGTATTCTAAAGTGATATGTCAATATTTATAGCAGCACACACAATAGCCAAGTCATGGAACCAGCCCAGGTGCCCATCAACAAATGAATGGATAATGAAAATATGGTATATATATATACACAATGGAGTTTTACTCAGCCATGAAGAAGAATGAAATTTTGTCAGTTGCTGGGAAATGGATGGAACTGGAGAACTTGTTAAGTGAAATGAACCAAACTCAGAAAGTCAAGGGTTGAATGTTTATTCTCATATGCAGAAGTTAGTGAGAAATGAGAAAATTTAAAAAGGGGGGATCCCATGACAATAGAAGGGAGAAGAGTGAGGTACAGGAGAGGGATGGAGGGGAATGGAGGAGGGATTGGAAGAGTGGAACTACAGAATGAAATTGACCAAACCATGCTATAGGCACCTATGACCATATCACAGCAAATGTCACCTTTATATATAACTAATGCAACAATTAAAAAACAATAATTAAATGGAAGGAAGATTAGTAGCAAGGAGGAAGGGGGTGGGGAGGGAAAAGGACAGTACTGGGACTGAAAAGGAGCAAAATTATGTTATCTGCATCTATGAATGCATCACAGTCCCACTCTTATGTATAATTATAATGTACTATTAAAAGCATTTAAATGTAATAAAACATCTAAAAATGATAATAAAAATGAATGATAATAAAAACATTTAAATTATTTAAAATGAGAATTTCCTCAAGGTTATTTTAGATAAAGATACATAATAGTTTACCTTGAACAAGCTGGGTGGAGTGGGGAGTCCTCAAAGCAATCTCCCCAGGGAAGCAATTAAATCCAACACCCTAGCCAACAAGGCGAAGAAAAAGTCCATCACCTTAGTTTTAAAAAGGAATCACTTACACTGTGACTGTTAATTAGGACAGAACTTAAAAGTACTAGTGAAATCCTTACAGGACACCTGAGACCAAACAGAGCCCTTCATAAATGCCTAGAAACCTGTTTGCAGAGGATCCAAGATGATCAGCTCAGAAATTCTGATCAATCAAGAGGAGTATCTCATGACTGTAATCCCAGTGGTTTGGGAGGTTGAGGCAGGAGGATCACAAGTTCAAACACAGCCTTAGCAACTTAGCAAGGCCCCAAGCAACTCAGCAAGACCCTGTCTCAAAATTTAAAAACTGAAATGGACTGGGGATGTGGCTCAGTGTTTGTGCACACCTTGTTCAATCTCTGGTACCAAAGAGGAAAAAAGAAAAAGAAACCCTGATCAGGTTCAGTAGAGGACCCTGTGGAAAGGGACTGTCAAGACCACTCACCCAGGCAGCAGGGAAGACAGCAGTCAAGGACTAACCAGCCACAGACAAATTTCCTCTGGGCAGGAAAAGAAACGGAGGAAGTCAGCTATAATCAGGGACTTGGGGTATACCAGGGTATACAGAGTAGGGAGGCGTGACAAGAAAATATGCCTTCCAGAAATATTCACTGGCACCTGCCACTTCCAATGTCCTTCTAGGCCCTGAAGTTGCAGAAATAAATGGGAGATGGGCCTGCCCTAAAGAACAGGTAGAAAAATAGATGCAGAAAAGGGTAGTAGAAATCAAAAGCCATGTCTACAGGGAGCAGTGAGAACACACAGTGTGACTGGCCAGTTCCAGGGGATGAGGAAGTAGAAATGATCATATCCTGAGCCACTTGGACCTTGCCTACATATGTGTATTGGGAAGCAGCTGAGGATAAGTGAGGGGATTGAATTCTAGAGTGTTCAACCAAAAACGGTGAAGTGTAACATTGGATTTAGCGATAGTTACAAACATGCATGCGCTCACCTGGGATCCATGATTTAATATATTACATATTGGAGTGGTGAAAATATTTTGGAAAATGTGGTATGAATATGCTGTGAATACACTGAAAACCACTGAATCCTTAGTTGATAGACCTTTATTTTTTTCATTTATTTACATGCGGTGCTGAGACCTGAACCCAGTGCTTCACACAGAGCGCTCTGCCACTGAGCCTTGACCCCAGCCGCACACTGAACCCTTTAAAAGTTACTTGGAAAAAGCAGATGGTTTTTGCCTGTAACCTTGGGTTCATATAAATACCCCTGATATGATTAGAAGATTAATATTCTTAAACTACTATAATTATATAGGTAAAATTTATGTACAATATAAAACAATCTTACATAAAAATGATTACTATAAATTTATTCTAAAATCCATATTCATGCCTATATATCTGTTCTTTATATTCTCCTTTGAATTCATCTTAACATCTGATTGGTTTCTTTATCAACGAAGGAGTTGGAAAAAATCTCTCATCCATGTTCGTTTTGTATTTAATGACAGCCACGATTTCAACCTTTAGAAAATCACACCTAAGCAGTTAGAAGGGGCAGAGGGTTAGCAGGATGCTGAAATTATTTCATTGCAGTTGGCAGATGGAAAAAGTTGAGAGGTCAAAAGGAAAGACCCTTCAAAGATACTTTCCCCCTCCTACCCTGGACACAAATGCTCCACTGAACTTATACCCTGTGGCAAGAAAAGATGATAGTCCCTTAGCCTGGAGCCCTTGGTGAGGCACATCTGGAGAAGCAGGCATGGTTAGGACACATCTGTCCCTGTGTCAATTTGAGAACAATCACAGAGGCAAGGGACACTGCAAGCTAAATTTAGGATGATTAACAGAGATGATAGCAAACCACAGTTCAAAACTTCACAACCATGGCACATGCTTGCAATCACATCTATTCAGGAGGCTGAAGCTGAAGTATCGTACATTCAAGGCCAGCCTCAACAACTCAGTGAGACTATCTCAAAATAAAAGATAAAAAGTGTTGGGGAATTAGCCCAGTGGTAAGGAGATGGTCTAAAATGTGCAAGGTCATGGGTTCAATCCTCAGCCCACAGAAGAAAACCAAACAAACAAGAACTTCATAACCACCACGGTTTTCTGGGACCATTAACCGGGCTGGTGAGGACTAGCTGAAATGACCATGGATTTGGTGAGAATCCTCAAAAATCTCTTTGCAGAGGATCTCAAAGGCTCCAAACACAAAGTAATGATAAAGAGATGGAAATGTGCTCGGAATGGTGGTTCATGGCTATAATCACGACGACTTAGAAATTGAGGCTGAAGGATCACAAGTTTGAGGCTACCCTAAGCAACTTACTGAGACGCTGTCTCAGAAAAAGAATAAAGGGTTGGGGGATGGGCACATAGCACAGTTGGTAGAGCACTTGCCTTGGAAGCACAAAGCACTGTACCACAAAACAGGGTGGTACCTAGTACCACAAAAAAAAGGATGGGTTGGGGATGTGGCTCAGTGTTTAAGTGTCTCTGGGTTCAATACCTGTAACAACAACAACAAAAAAGATGGAAGCATTCATTACCTCCATTTGATCCATACCGACTGCATACCTGTATTAAAATATCATATCACATAAATATGTACAATTATTACTTGTTTAAAATTGATTTAAAATGTTTAAGGCAATTTGATCATTACATACTTTATACATGCATGAAATTATAATACTCTACCCTATAGATTTCTATAAAATAAGTTTTCAAATAAATAAAAAATACTAACTAAAAAAAAAAATTCCTCTTCTCATAGAAAGGAGGGATAGTGCCTTACAACACTATCTGTGTGATCTTGCTTTTACTCAAGGGTGGCATTGGGCTGGGACCCCTCTCCTAGACCCACAACCCTGGCTCAGGTCCCTGCTATTGGCTTGGCCTGCCCATGTCAGTCCGTTCAGTACATCATCTCCTGTCCCTTGCTCTTTTTCACACCAAGAAATAAGGAAAAATGAAAACAAGCTAGAAATGGGTGAGAAAAAACCCATTCTGAGAATGGTAGGCCGAAGGCAAGAAGGAAATTGTAAGACACTTCCAATTTCTATTCCTAAGTAAAGCTCTTCAGTTCTTACTAAAACTGCCACTTGTGTTATCTGCAGACTTTCATCTTCCATTTGTTTCAAATTGGTCACTAAGTGAAGTTGTTTTCAGTGTTCCATTGATTTAACTTTGTTGTTTTTTTGTTTGTTTGTTTGTTTGTTTTTGAGACAGGGTCTCACTAAGTTGCTGAGGTCGGCTTTGAACTTCGGATCCTTCTGCCTCAGGCTCCCAAGTTGCTGGGATTACATGTGTGCACCACTGCAACCAACCTCATTTAAGTTTTTTTTTTTTTAACTGAGGCTGAGGTAGGAGGATCGAGAGTTCAAAGATAGCCTCAGCAACTTAGCAAGGTACTAAAAAACTCAGCAAGACCCTGTTTCTAAATAAAATATTAAAAAAGGGGGAATGTGGCTCAGTGACTGAGTGCCCCTGGGTTCAATCCCTGGTACCAAAAATAAATAAATCAATAAACGAATAAATAAATAAATAAATGTCAGCTCCACAATCCTTTGGGCACTTGGTCAAGACAACACTAACTGTGGGCCCCCGTGGCTGGCAAATTATTTGACACTCTTTCAAACTGACATTCTTTAAATATTTTTTCAGCATTTTCTTAGTTGTGGTACAAAGAACAGATTGTCTACTATTAAATCTGAACATCTCTTTCTGTACATTAAAAATAAAGGATTTATTATATGTCTCTGAAACACAAAACTGCACTGGAAAATTAAGGAGCAATTACTCAAAGTGTTGCAAGAGAAAGAACATTCATGAATGAGGCGTTCCTCATGGGAAAGGAAGAGAAATTTGTTGATTGAAGCAGGTAGACCCGAGAGCCAATAACAAGGCCCACAGCATCAGGAGATAAACTGGGCAGCAAGTCTCATCTAAGTAACACAGAAGGAGTGGTTTTTTAAGAATGAGTGTTAACCATTTTCCCAGGACACAAAAATTGGTCAGAAGACAGAAGGATGGTGGACATCTTCATTATTGCCCTTTTCCATGATCATGGAACTCAGACATTGTCAGGTTGTAAATGACAACATTCACAATTTAGAAACAAATTTTTGTTGTGGTTTTAGGGATTGAACCCACAGGGGGCTCTCCCACTGAATGATATCCATCTTTTTTATTTTCAACAGGGTTTTCCTAAGTTGTCAAGACTGACTTCAAACTTGCTATCCTCTTGCCTCAACCTCCCAAGTAGCTGGGTTTAGAATAGTGTGCCACAGTGCCTGGCCATTTGAATATTGTAAGTGAGGTTTTGAGTGTGTGTGTGTACCTATGTGAACCCTGGTCCCTGTGAATGCTAAGCATGTGCTTTACTGCTAAGCTGTGTCCCCATCTGACATTTACATTTTTCCTACAATTGATTTTCAAGTCATTTTTCTACTATTTATTGATGGACAGTCTACCTGGCTTATGCTTCCAAAGATATGCTCCAAACATACTTACTTGTTCTTTCTTCTGCTTTGCACATCACAAATACTTCCCGACCTTTCTGCACTTCTTGTTTTCCTGGTAGTATCTGGATTTGGCAATTTCCTGTCAAAAATATTCAAGAGTTTTCAATGTAGATAATAAAGTCAATCACTCATCTCTGTTCCTAACAGTAACCCACACATTGCTTTGTCTGCCATCAGGGGGCTGTCAGTTGGTTGGTGTCAGACTCACGGGTGTGTCTGAGGGTGCTCAGAACACTTACCAGAAGGCAGACTAACACTGATCACTAGTAATTCACTGATGTTGCTGGGGAATGGCATTTTGGTTGATCTTTATTTTTGTTTCCTTTGAGAATCGCTTGCCAGTTGTGTGAAGATTCTTGTGTGAGTGCTGGAGTGAGGGCACCCTACCTCCCATATATTCTCATGATTTCTTTAAAACTCAACATCATCAAGACATAATTCTTTTACCATAGAAATCACCCTTTCAAAATGTACAACTCAGAGATTTTGTGGTATATTCATAAAGTTGTGAAAACACCATTGCCATCTAATTCTGGAATTTGTGTGTGTGGGGGGGCTACTAGGGATTGAACCCAGAAGTGCTCTAAAACTGAGTTATTCTCCCATTTCTTTTTATTTTTTGAGACAGAGTTTCCCTAATTTGCCCAGGATGGCCTTGATCTTGTGATCCTTCTGAGCTGCTCAATATCCTGAGTTGTTGGGATTACAGGCATGAGCCAGGGCACTTGGTTCTATTTCCAGAACACTTTTATCTTCCCACCAAAGAAGCCCAGGACCTAGGAACAGTCCCATTCACCCCTTCCTCAGCTACTGGCATCCATTAATCTATTCCTGTTTCAATAGAGTTGCTGATTCTGAACATTTCATAGAAATGGAACCTTTGATTTGTGTCTGGTTTCTTTGACTTAGCATGTTTCTACAATTCATCCATGTTGTATCACGAATCAAAATTTCATTCCTTTTGATTGCCAAATAATATTTCATTGTTTGGCTTTTTCACATTTTATTGTCTTTTCATTTGATAGACAGTTGGGTCATTTCCACTTTTGAGCCATGCTGAATAATGATGTTACGAACATTTCTGAAAAGTTTTTGTGTTGACATGCTTTCATTTCTCTTGGTACCTAGGAGAATTGCTGAGTTATAAGGTCATTCTTTTCTTGATGTTTTAGCAGGGATTGAACCCAGGGTCACTTAAGAATACAGAACCACATCCCAAGTCCTTATTTTATATACATATTTTATTAGAGACACGGTCTTGCTAAGTTGCTTAGGGTCTCATAAGTTGCTGAGGCTGGGTTTGAACTGGAGATCCTGCATCCTCAGCCTCCCGAACCACTAGGATTATAGGCACTGCCACCAAGCCCAGTTCATAAGGTAATTCTATGCTTTGTCATTTGAAGAACTGATAAACTCTTTCCAAAGAGCTACACCAACTTGCATTCCACATAGCCATGTATGAGGGTTACAATTTCTTGGCCTTCTGCTCACTTTGCTACTGTCCTTCTTTTTTAGTATAGAAGTCTTAGCAGGTGTAAAGAGTATCAGACAGGAAAAGCTCAAGAACCAGCTCATGCCTGTCTTTTTTGGTAGGAACCCTGACTGGGGCAGCACTTTCAGGTCTACTTACTCCACAAAGGGCAATGGCAGGGCCAGGCAGACCATTGTAGGAGGCTTGGTGTCATAGCCCTGAGGAAGGCCCCAGGCGATTACCAGGAGGCCACCCTCAGGTAGTGGAGTAGTGAGTAATGATGGTGCCCCTGTATTTAGAGCTGAGCTTCCCCCTGAATGTCCCTGACACTGTTCTTGGGTAGCCACACCACGGCCCATTTCCTCAAGGCCTATCTCCCACATTGATGCAGGTGACATGCAAGGACAGGGCTCCTGCTGTCATTCGCAGGGCCCTGGAACATCACTTGCTGATGGAGGAGGAGCCAGAATACTATGAGCTGGGACAAATCATCTCACAACGGCACAGTATGTGGGACAATCAGATGGTGGGGAGCCATGTTGAGGAAGTGCACTCAAGTCAACTCGTAGCCCAAAAGAGTAGAATTTGACCCAGAAGAACACTCAAACAGGGACTGGTGGGCCTGGTGCACAAAGAAAACCACACTGGCACTTTCTGGGAAGGTCTCTAGGTTCTCTGATCAGCCACAGGGGCTAGTGTACCTCCCCACCAGCTGTCCAACCCTGGACAGCAGCAGGCATTCAATGCTGACACCAGTAAGGAAGAAAGCATTCTTACAGGGGTCATATGGCCCCAGGGCTCACTGAGAGGAGTGTTTGCAGAGGAAGATGGGAACACAGGGGTTAAGGATGCAGTTGATGCATTTGTGGACTGAAGCAGTATTATTGAAAGCCTTCTCCATGACCAGAAATCCACTCCCTGTGCAAAGCATTGTCAGTATTCTAGCAAGCAGAAACAGGACTAAATGTGAAAAAAAAACAGACTGGGAGACAGTCTCAACAGTCTGACACTGCACAAATGACCAGCCTTCTGTTCCTGAGTCCATTGCCTAGATGGAATCAGTAGAGCCAGGTTATTTTCCCTCACTAAAATCAGATGAGGGCTTCCTAGGCACGTATGCCACAGAGCTGACCTGTAATTAATGCCATTTCTGTTTTCTTTTCTGTGAGCCAAAAGCCCACAGTAGCCATGATCCCCTTTCTGTCCACGCTGAAACTGCATCCAAAACCAGCCTGTGAAACATTCTCTCATATCCTAATCTACTAATTATGTTAAGTTAGTAGAGTTCATGGAAGTAGAAGGCTAGACCTTGGTGGGCTCGGAAATTCATAGCACAGGTACACCCATCCAAACCCAAATTGAGAACAGACCCTTTTTAGATGAGGGCAGCAGGAGACAGGTGTTCAGACCAGGGACTCGCTGGCCATCTGAAACCCACTGGGGGTTGTAGTATCCCTGGACCATAGAAAAATGTGGGAGTGAAGCAGTCCCTTTCCTGGTCTTTGGAATGATTGATCTCAGTAGGGCAGCATTTGGGATGTGGTCTCCCTTGTAGGATGCATGCTCCACATGGAGCTGGCTAGCAACAATAGCAGAACATGGCTAACACGAGGTGTCCTCCCTTGTCAAATACTTGGGGAAAATAACTTAGCAGGGGACTCCTGTTTTGGCTCTGGGTTTCACAGTTTTCTATTTGTTCTGAACTGTGGCTGTCCATAGTGGCAGAGGGTGTGGCACCTGCAAGCTATGGAGCACTTGCCTACCAGGTGATTTAATGGGAGATAAGGAGACTGAGAGAGGGAAGGAGAGAAAGATCGGAAGAAGAGGAGGACTACTATTAGGTGAATGAGGATTAAGAGGAGCCCCCAGCAAATATATATATGTGCTGAGGGCATCCCCCTCTTCAGATCTTCCTCCATCCATGCCCAATCTTCTTCCACTTTCTCCCACTGCTTAGTGTTGTCTTCATCTTGACTGAGTATTATATGATCACATCGGAGCACTCATTATGGGATGCTTTCCCCAAAACCCACCAGTGAGCATTGCTGAACTGGGGGTCAAACCTTGAGCACATGAGTTGTCTGTGGGAGATTTCAGATGCAATCCCTAGGGGTATCCTTTGGCACATTCAAGCTGCAGGAAAGGTGCTCATGTACATCAGCATGTTTTTAATCTATATACCAAAAATTGTGAATTGTGAAGCCAAATAATAGTGAACTTGTGGTAGAGACAGTATGGTTTGTGTTTTTTGTTTATAAAATCTAAGTCATATTTTTTTAATGTGTAGCCATTTGCCAAATAGGACAAGAAGCTTCACAGCCAAGAGCTTCCTCATATGATTGCTTTTTCGGTGTTCATTCTGATGTCTTTGCTCTGTAGGTAGGGATTGAGAAGTTCATTGTTTGGTTATTTTCACAATATTTTATTATGGGAATTATAATATACACTGAAAATGGAAATTTTAGAAATGATAAATGAAAACTCAATCTTGGAGAAATTCTATCACTATCAGCTAGGCATGTAATCAATCCTATAAATACATATATTTTACGTGAACTTGTTGTTTACCTAAGATTATATAATAAAATTCTGTTGTTGCCTCTGTTCCTCATAGGTATTATATCTTTTCCACAAATAATTCTTTAAATTTTACTTAACAAATATAACCTATTTTTTCTTAACTGATTCTCTGTTGATGTATTTTTGTGTCTATTCTTTGCATTATAAACTACTAAAACATTTTCATATATAATTTTTGTAACTATGCATAACTACGTGTTCCAAAAATTTTAGAATGAAAGTTTTTTCCTATGAAATTTAATTTTCTTGAAGGTTGTTACTCTTTTCTGAATGAAACTACACAATAAAATTTACTAATAGTCTATAGATTGTTAAAATGTTCATTTTTTCACTATTGTGCAAATCTTCCAGTGATCCTTGCCAAGTAAGAATAGGTACATGATCTAATTGGGGATGATAGAGTCTCACAGGAATGCATTCAATTAATTAATAAGTAAAGGATTCACTGGGCTTTGAAGTCTAAGCAGAGTTTTTAAGGGAAAAATTATAGCAGTGATGATTCTTCCAGCCATAACCATCATCAGTGTTATTCCAAACTAAGGCTGGAAACTTATACATTTTAAAAATAGGAATAGCAGGAATTGAGACTATAATACTTTAAATTCTTTATAAGGCTTGGGGAGACATGAGGCAAATTTTAAAAGAAGAGATAAGAAACCATTTTTAGAAAGGAAGGAAAGAGGAAAAGAAGAAAGAAAGTGTTCGAAAGAAAAAGGAGAGGAAAATTTAGTATTTGTAGGTGGGAAATCACAGGTGCCATTGTCACAAAGTGTAGACTGTTGTGAGACACAGATTCTGGGTTTGGCACTGAATGCAGATCGGTGCCAGTTCCATCTGCCCACCAGCTGATCAGACTTTCCTTCAGCAAATGAAGACTGGTCCCAAGTCAGTGTTTGATATTCATGCTCAATTACTTTAACATTGGCATGTTCCTATTCATTCCCCACAGTCTCCCTTCTCATTAACTCCACCTCCACCACTTTGGGATGGAAAGCCTCAGCCTTGCTTACAAGGAGGGGTTTTACAAATGCATGGATATTAATCATATTTTTGGGAACAGAGTAAAGAGTGGGAGAGGCAGGAGAAGCATATGCAAAAGCAGGTTGAAGATCTCGCCAGATGTGACTATCTCCCTGTCTCTTAATGCTGCTGGATTCTCAAAATTGGAAGCACCAATTTGATTATTTCTGTCCATAATTCAAAACAAGGGAAACCAGTCTTCTTATTTTGGGGTGCAGTAAAGTAGGAGTAGCGTTAAAATAATAGAGTTAAGTTAATACCTCATCATAAATTTCTCTTATATTTCTTTACTTGTTTTTATCCCTAAAAACAAATTGACACTTGTTAAGGGGTAGTTTTTAAAGTAAGCTTCAGCTTAGTCTTCTGATTCCTAAACTGCATTGTTCAGGGTTGGTATAGTGCAGTTCAGTTTTCTCACATAAACTCGCTGTTTACGAACTTTCAGCGCATGTTCCTAGAGGACACAGATGATGTCTTTTATATAGTTTATGTGTTCTACGGAGCTCATGGTGAGTGTTTGACTGTAGCTTTAGTAATGATGATCATTACAAGTTAATACAATATTACACACAATTCTTAACAGCCATTATCTCCAACTTCAATAGTCTTTAAACTTCTCTTTCAAAATCAAGGTTGTTTCCACTTTCCTATGCCTCTCACCTGGCACCTGGTCTGGGGCTCTAGTGAAGACAGCGAAATAAAAGAAGACATTTAGAATACTAAGTTGGTTACAATTGTATGGTGGTCTTGGAGCCAGCATGTGTTTATATGTGGTGTTCACTTTGGGAATGTCTTGCAGTCCTTAATTTACTTTATAAAGCCTCCTGGCAAGTAGCTGTAAAGTCTTGTACTTTCCTTCTCTTTTGCCTCTTTGTCTTAGTTTTTCCCTGTCTGGTCCACTGTTATTAAGAATGAGGAATGTCTCTTAGAGCTGTTCACCTTGCTATTTTATTTTCCTTTTTCTGGGTCATTTGATGCTTCTTTGATTCAAGACTAAATCATCTATTTCAGTCTTCATAATTATTCCATCCACCATGTCCACATACATTTTAGTTTCCTGGAATCTTGAGAAGAAACCGCCTTATGTCATGTAACTTCTAGTATTTTCTCTGTGGGGTCTTCGCTGGATATAGGAAGAGAAAGTAAAGAACTCATTGCTATATTTGGTTATTCCCTTAAAAAGTTACAGAATAACAAGTTTTCCCCCCCAAAAAATGAGGGTAATTAGGATTGGAGTTAAATATGTTGTGAATGTAATAATAAAAATATTATTTAAACTATGATAAAAAATCAAATTGTTATTTCTTGGTGAGGATGTTAAGGCCCCAGAAGCTGAAGGGAATGTTTGTGAAAGAACTTCTGTGAGAATGTGGATTTAGTTGCTAATGCTACTTCTCAACAGGTAGAAACCTTTGGCCTTTGGACAGTTTTGCTTTGCATAGTTGTTAGCTTCTCTGGGAATGAATGTCACTGTCACCAACCGTACAATAATAGTTCACGTGGTGACCAAACACCCTGCCTTAACATTTCTACTAAGCCCTGAACCATCCTCAATTTTGGGTCAGCAAGGGTAAGGTGCTAGTTGGGCCAGACCCCAAATGACCAAAAGGTAAAATTGGTAAATTACCTAAAAGGTAGGATCACATAATGATACTGAAAGCTGCACCACAGGATGCAGGATTGAGCCAGCATACATGGTTGAAGAATTGAGATGATCTGGTAGCATGGTGATGGGTAACTTGTAGGCATGAGATTGCCTTCCTTCATGCTGCATGGGGTATTTTGGCTTCCATGAGAGTTTTATGTCTACACAAGGCTGGACAGTGTGGTGAGATGGCTATTATCATGAGAGGAACAGGACTCCAGGCCCAGCCTCTGATTTTAATCTTCTCTGTTCATTCTGGAAGAACACAGTATGGTGTGAAAACAGTGGTCAAGAATATTGGACCATGGTGCCCTAAGACCCTGGAATGAACGGTAGCTACCAAGTCAAGACTTGATTGACCAGAGACAACCAACTCAGGTGTAACTGATGAGACTAGCAGGAAGGCTGAGTGGAGGCCGCGTTCCTTCTCTTCTAGTGCAGTTATACCAAGGTTTTTCCAGGCTACCAGGTGATTCCAACACTGCATAAATTAGAGGAACTGAGATAGAAACCCAGGCAGGTCACTGTTTCCTGTTTTTCATTGTTTATTTCTCTGAATTGAAAAACATAAAAGTTTTAAAGCAAATGACATGAATTGTGGAGGAATGTGTTTTACTGAGCCAGTGTTCCCTGATGATCTTTCTCATTGTCATCTACTAATGGCAAGGCCTTACCTAAATTTTTGAAGCCTGTCCTCAATGGGCAAGGACAGATCATCTAAGATTTTAACCCGATGCTTCCTCTTATAAATATAAAAGGCTATAAGGGTGCTATCGGAAAGTTGAAAATGGCTCATCAGTTACATTTGCCTGTGTAAACGTGTTGTAGGTACATTTTAGGAAATGGGAGATTTGAGTTTAAATATAACTTTCTCAGTCAAAATAATCAAAAGTTGGGCTTCCAATTGACATTTAGATAGAATGACTTTTTTTTCATAAATAAATTACTGATGAAATTACCAGAAATATGCTTGTATTTTAATTCCAATTAAAAGATGAGGGTACTGATTCTTGAACAATGAGGGTAGGAAGGATGGGGATGGAGGGGAGACAGGTAAATATTACTGTCAAGTAACTAAGACGTAATCCTATCTATTAATTGTGGACATTTTAATTTTTTGTTTTTCATAAGTAATAGAGTGGTTGTTTTCTCCAAGTAACTGTGCAAATTATTTTTTGACTTGATAGTTTACATCCATGCAAGCCTTATTACCACATTTTCTGGCCCTGTCTGTCTCATCTACATGTAGTAATGATCAAACCATGGCATGTAAGTGTTCTGGAAATACAAAAGCACTATTTGAAACTGGTAGTATTTTGTTTTACTTTCTAAAATTATTTGCTTATGAGCTTTTTAATATCTCTTGTTTCTCATTAATGTTTTTAAAAATATTTTTAATCAGTTCATTTTCATAGTGAATTTATGAATATAATTGCATTTAGAATCAGAATCACTTAGAATATTCTTTTGAGTTTGACAAAGCCTTGGGTTCTATTCTATTTAAATTTCACAGGATGTCTGCAGTTGGAAACATCTGCACTGATTTACCTCAGCTCAGGAATCTGATTATTTTCTATTCTTTGTGCCTCTTTCCGGTTATTTCTAGCCACATGCCAACAACTTTTAGATATGGCAAAATAATTAGTTTAGAGAAAATGACAAGCTGTGTTATGAGAAATTGTAATAAAGTTAGCAAGTTTGACTATTATGTCAAACAGAAGAATTGAACCTGTTGACACATGGTCCTTGGGAACCCAAAGTCCATAACCATTCATTCTGGAATGCTTAATCATCAGAAGGTCCTTATTGCAGATGATATGAAGCAAGATCTAATACTTCTTTTATAACTAGAGTAATAGAATGCTTGCTCTTCAGGATACTCTCATAAGGAAGATTTCTGTGATTAAATGAGTTTGTGAAATTTGACATTCCACATGCTCTTTTGGAAACCCACTGTGCACAATATCAGCTTAAGTCTGTGCCAAAAATAGAATTTTGTCTCTGTATTTCTCAAATGCATTTTACCCTAGCACATCTACCTCTTACCCACCAATACCTCTGCTGGGATATTAGTTTCCCACTAGGCTCAAATATCTTCAGATGCTTTATAAGCTTGTTTTGCTGTTTCTGAAGCTTTTTAAAGAAAACTACACAGACTTTCTCTGCTTTTAAAAGCCTATAAGAAAAAAATCATCAGCACATCCTTGAACATAGTAAAAGGGATTTTTAGGGTGGGAAATACACCATGTGGTATTGCAGTGATGGATGCATTTGGGGAAACCCAGGGACATGAACACCAAGTGAGCCCGACTGTGAACCATGGACTCTGGTGATAAGGACATGTCCCTGTGTTTTCAACAGTTGTGACACATGCACCACTCTGTCAGGATGTGGGTAAGGGGAGGCTCTGCATGTGTCCGGGGAGGGGATGTAAAGGAGAGCTCTCAATTTTGCTGTGCATCTAAAACTTCTCTTTATAAATAGTCTTAAAAGTAGAATAATTTGTTCAAGACAGTATAGACTGATCCTAACAATCTAAGAAAAGTAATAGTGACAGATTCTAAGTGTTGACAATGTGCCAGTGTTTATACATACCCCTACTCACAAATTCATTTCATTCTTGCTGCACATTCGGTAGAACTCTTATTATCTACATCTTACAGATGAATGGAGACTCATAGAGGCTGAGGAACTTGCCCGAGGCTGCAGGGTTAGGACTGGTGAGGTGGGTTCTAAGAGGCCACTGCCTCGAGTTCGTGTTGTCCAACAGAACCTCCAAGTCTCTGGTCAGTGCTCAATTCTCTGCTCACATCCCAGCCTTTCTGGGAAGACTTGGCAGAGGCCCCAGGTATCCAGACCAATGGCAGGTCTCTGGATCTGAGGAGCATTATGAAATAAAACAGAAGCTTATTCAAGCATCCTCGCTGGACAAGAACTTGTCCATCTATTTTTTTGGGGGGTCTCCAAGACCACCCCAGGTCCAGTGATTCATGGGAATGACTCAGAGAAGTCACCCTATTGTCATATCCTTGGCTAATTCTATAGTCATATCATTGGCTATGATTTATCATAGTAAAAGAATACAAAGCAAAATCAGGACTGGGAAAAGGTACATGGGTCCTAGTCTGCAGGGAATGAGTCACCAGCTCCTGAGCGCTCCCCCAATGGAATCACATGGGATGTGCTTGGTTGGATTAGGACAAGAAGTGGGGGTATATTTCCAGGCAGCTCATTTGAGACTCAGTGCCCCAAAATTTTCCAGTGGCTAGTCATGTAGGCACCTAGATCCTCTGCATAGCATGCACCAAAAATCTAGACTCCCAAAAGGAAAGAAAGCAGATGCCCTGCAAAAATAGTATTACTGATAGAAAGTCTAGGCACAGAGAGCCCTTTTATCATTTAGAGAAAGTGGCCATCTGTGGGGGAACTTCTGCCATTCAGGGTCACAGATACCAAGCAGGCCTTTGAAGAATAGCAGTTGGAAGAATGCTAAGGTCACTTTTTTCTGTTTTTTGCCACTCAGAATTTGGCTCTGCTTTTAGAAAGGACGCCATCATTTAAAACCCTATGCTGTTCCAAAAAGACACTTGGCTTCCGTTAAGAGAATGGTGACTTTTTTGGTTTGAAATCTGCAATGCTCATCTGTGTCATGTTGAAGGGAAAGGCCACCTTGCCACACACAGGGCAGCAAGGGTTGCAGCGGATTAGGACACCTTTTCTGTTTGGGATGCAAACAGGGTTGAATTGTGTTTCTTCTTTTCTTTTTTTTACACCATCTAGACAAACAGAAAGAGAATGCTGCATCATACAAGGCGACCTGCTACTTCGAGCTTTTAAGGGTTTAATTGGCGGAGCAGGGAAGCCGGAGAGGAGCAGGAGGAAGGCGGTTTCACCCGCTGGAAAGTGGGCGAGCGAGCGCCCGGCGCCCTGGTCGCGGGACCTCCGAGGGCCGCATCGCAGACTTGGTCGGGAGCGTGCGGCAAGCCGCCGGCCTGGGCAGTTCATGGCGGCGGGCGGGATGCGGTGGGTCCCCTAGCTGAACGACCCCATGGCCCGTGGCGCGGCGGCCTGCGCTAGTGACGCGCGGCTGCTGCCGGGCTGGGACATGCTGCGGCCCGTGCCTGTGCTGCTGGCCCCCGCTGTGCTACTGGGCGCCGCTCTTGGCCTAGGCCTCGGTCTATGGCTCGGCTTCCACGCGGGCCGCCTGCACCCACGACACCAGAAAGATGACACTCAACGTCTGCTCAAGAAATTGGAGCCTCAGGCACTGAGCCCCACGGAGACCGGCTCCCCATCCAGGAGGAGGAAGAGAGACCTGCTGCCTTCGAGGGACGCGGAGGCCCCGGACAAATATGAACCATCTTTCAACAGTAATAATCACAGCATTTGCCCTGAAGGCCAAAGTCATCTACCCCATCATTCAGAAGTTCCGGCCCCTGGCCCATGGCTCCTCCATCCCTCCCTGCACGAGCACCTGAACCAGGCAGTCCTGCCGCATCAGCCCGTGGAGGCCTCCCTGTCCAGCAGCCTGGGCAGCCTGAGCCAGGCAGAGAAGGACAACGGCAGCTCCTCGTCCAGCATCCACTTGGCCGCCAGCGAGGACAGGTTCCTCAGCTGCACCTTCCTGTGGTGAGCAGCTTTCTGGAGGTGCTGGCCTGCGAGAGTGCAGACATTACCTGTGTATCTACAGCCTTCACTTAAAAGACCAGTGGGAGTTTGGACATGGTGCTGAGGCAGGAGAAGCACATGATGTTTTTTCAGGTTTTTAAAATGTGCCTCCTGGACCTTCTTCCTAAGAAAAAGGCTGATGATGAATTCTATCAGAAGATTCTGTCAAAACAAGAACAGGATTTGGAGGAACTGGAGAAGGCACTTCAGGTCAAACTGTCAAGCACAGAGACGAAGGGCACTGGTGCCTCTGGGTACGCCACCCTGGCAGACATGGAGAGGAAGGAGAGGGAGCATGGGGAGTAGCTCCTGGGTGACATGGAAGCTTTCTGGAAACAGATGGAAAACATCCAGCACTTTCTTGTGGACCAATTTAAGTGTTCCAGCTCCAAAGTGCAGCAGCTCATGATGACTGTGACAGAAAGGATGATTGCAGCTGAAGGGCTCTTGTTCGAGTCTCAGGATCTGCAGGCACTGGACGCCCTGGAGAGAACCATGGGCCAAGTGCACGTGGCAAAAATGATCCAGTTCCTGAGGATGCAGATCCAGGTGGAGACCAAGTGCCGGCTGGCCGCCATCTCCTGAGGCCTGGAGCTGCTGAGCATCCAGGGGAAGCTGTCTGGGCAGCAGAAGGAGGAGCTGATGACCCGGCAGCACAAGGCCTTCTGGGAGGAGGCAGAGAGCTTCAGCAGGGAGTTTATCCAGAGAGCCAAAGAGCTGGTGGAGGAGTCCCTGGCTCACCAGGCAGAGAGGAGAGCAATGTTCATGCTGGCTCAGGAAGAGGAGCGGAGGAGCTTCCTGGCTGATTCCCGCCTGAACTCCGACCCCAAGGAGTTTCTCGAGGCTTTTCACGGGATCCTGGAGAGGTAGAGGCTGATGCGGAGTGGCCTGGAGGAGGAGGAGGAGGTCAGAAACACAGAGGCCATGGCCGCCCTTTGCCAGGTAGGTGGCCTCAGCTACTGGCAGAAAAACCTCAGGTTTTTGTGGGGACAAGAGCTGCAAATCCTGGGGCAGGGACCCAGGTAGGTTCAGGATGACCAGGAGGTCACACCCAGCTGTGGGTGCTCCTGGGCAGCTGGTCCAGCCCTGCCATCTGCTCACCACTGGAGACACAATGGTGGGCAGGATGAAGCCCCTGCCTGAGGGGCTGCCAGGGCTGTGGGAAAACTGTAAGGGCTGGCAGGAGTGCCTCAGGGGACAGCTCCAGGGGACAAGCAGCGGCTCAGGGAAGGTAACCCGCTGGCCTCCCTCCCCCTCATTGTGCGGCCACAGGAACACCACCTGGTCTCTAGCCCTCAGTTTCCCCCTCTGGAATGGGCATGGCAGGGGTCCTTCACAGTGAGGACTTGAGTGTGTGGGAGGTCCTAGGGATGCAGCTGGGATGTGGGTGTCCCAGGCCACCTTGGCTCCCATCACCATAACTGCTGAGCAGCACAGAGGGGGGTGGGGGAGGAGGGATGGGGGATGTGCCCGGGTGAAGGTGAGGTCAAGGTCGGTTGTCTGCAGGAAGCGATGTCTGAAGCAGGTGTTGAAGGGACAGGTCCCAGTGGACCAGGAGCTGGGTCATTCCTGGAGACCCACCAAGCAGGAAGTGCAAATCGTCATCACAGGGATGGCCGTCCTGGGTTGGGTGACGGTGGCTGCCACAGCAAGACACACAGACGGGGCTTAAACAGCAGGAGTTACTGTCTCCTGGCTGGGACTGCAAGTCTGGATCCAGGAGCGGCAGTGCTACCGGGAGGCCTTTCTTCCTGACTGGCAGACACAGCCCTCTCCCATGTCCTCGCTGGTGAGCCACACAGCTCATGTCCCTCTCCAGGATGTCCCTGTCAGCTCAGGGCCCTGCCCTGGGGCCTCATTTGCCTGTGACCTTCCAGGGCACTTCGGTTTGACAGTCCCCATCTTGGAGTGACTGGAGTGTTGGATGTGATTGCCGCTGGCCAGCAGGGGGGAGATGCAGCTGTGTGACCCTTCCTGACCCACTGGCCCCCTGCAGCCTGGCTCAGGGGATTTGAATCTAAGACCTTGGTCAGCTGTGGGACTGGGGACCATCCTGATGTGTGGCCCTTTCCTACGAGTGGGGCAGGAAGTGATCATCGTGCTTTGGGTAGGGAGGCAACTTGTTTTGTGCTCTATGTCAGTCCCTCGGGTGGTGGAGCCCTGAACAGGCTGTCGGGGGCACAGGATGATATCGCAGAGGCCCAGATGCACCCTGGAGCTGAGCGAGGACAGCGCTGGCGCCTGCCGAGAAAGTGTGGCTTGGGTCTGTCTGGATGCCCCGCATCCCGGCTCCTCTGTCGAAGTGGAGCCAGCACGGGCATCTGGCCCTTAGCAGCTTCAGCGAAGCACTTGGAGGAGGAGCCGAGGCGCAGCCGCACTTAGAACCCTCACCGCCTGAAGCTTATAGTCTTGGAGGCATGTGCAGAACACACTCATGCGTGCACCAGCCACTCTGCCTGGGTGCTCCCAGGGTCTGTCACTAGAACTACATTGTCACCCTTTCTGTGGCATGACACATCTCAATATTGGTGGCACAGTGACTGTGACACAAATTCAGTGGCTGCCTGATGGTTCCCAGGGCTGCAGAGAGAAGTGTGTTCTTCCACACCCCCCACCCCGTCTTTAAACAAACAGTAAGGTGAGTGTTTACTACTCAGCAATGAAAGAAGAGCTGTTCAGGGATGCTCAGCTGCACAGCCAGGAGTCAGGAGCCATGGGGGCAGAGCCAGGTGCCAGAGGGAAGGCAGCAGGACTGGTGTCGGGGCTGAAGCCTGGTCCCATCTCTACCCACAGCCTGGCCCTGGGGTGGCCGGCCTAGGCAGAGGGACTAGTGAGTGAGGAATCAGCGATCGGTAGGGGTATTGGTGACCACTAGTCCCTGGCAGTCCAAAGGTACCACAGGATTCCTGTAACTGTAAGAAATCACCACAAACCTCGTGGCTTCAAACGACACAGTTGTTACCCCACAGGTCTGGAACTCAGGCACCTGAGGGGGCCTCCTGGGCCAGAGGGAAGCCTGGCAGACCCGTGTCATGGGGAGGCTCCAGGGAGGAGTTGCAACGCTTTTCTAGCTTCTTGAGCTGCAGACTCCACCGCTCCTGGCCCTCCCTCCTTCTTCAGGGCCATAATGGAGTCGCTCATGTCCACTTCTGCCACTCATGCTCTCTGCTCCCCTCCTGTTTCTGTTCCACTTAGGAGGACCCTGGCCCACCTGGGCCCTCCAGGTCATCGAGACCCTTAGTCACATCCCACCTGCAAAGTCTCTTCACCCACGTGCAGATGCATGTTCCAAGGCTCCAGGGACTGTGATTCGCCTACCCGAGTGGGATGCCATTATTAAGAGTTAAGGAAAGCAGTGTTTGGGGCCCAGAACAGCAGTGGTTTCTTGGGCCACATCCTGAGAAGCAATAAGCATGGGTCCTGAGTGCATACATATCTCTGGAAAGCAGATACAGTGGGCCGGTGGCTTCTGTCGTTCTAAGGACTAAAAGGTGGTAAATCCCTCAGGGACGTAGGGACTGAAAAAAATAGACTAGTGTTTTTATCTGTCATTACGGCAAGATTAAGGGGACTTGCTTTCTTATTTTGACTTACTAAAACCACTGGTGGTTAAAAAAAAGTTTAATCATGTGACATTTTTATTGAAGAAGTCATTATTCATAGACTGTTGTTTGATGATTTGTAAAGCAAAAGAAACCTCTTTTAATTTGAAAAGTAGAAATGTTTGTAGAAATCTGGTAATTAAAATTAGATGAACACTCTTACACACTATGCCTCATATAATAAAAAATAAAGCAGCAATTAGTTATTTTGTGATTACATACCTGCAGGGAAAGAGACAATTTTCATACCTGTATCAAGGTCTATAAATCATTTAGATTTCATCAGAAGGCTTACAATTCTTATAAAATATTTAAACAGTCATACAGTAAACTTGTGTTATGGTTTGGATGTGAGGCATCCCCAAAAGGTCTATGTGAGACAGTGCCAGAAGTTTTGCAGGAGAAATTATTGTTTTTTTTCTGGTACTGGGGATTGAACCCAGGGCCTTGTGCTTAGCAGGCAAGAACGCTACCAACTGAGCTATATCTCCAGCCCCAAGTTATTGGGTTTTAAGAGCCTTAACCCAGTCAGTGAATTAATCCCCTGATGGGGTTAACTGAGTGGTAGCTGAAGGCAGTTAGGTAGGGTGTGGCTGGAGGAGGTAGGTGTATGGGGAGTGCCTTTGGGGTATTCATTCTGTATCTTGCCAGTGGAGTCTCTTTCTGCTTTCTGATCATCATGTGAGCTGCTTCCTTCTACCACACTCCTCCTCCATGATGTGCAGCCTCACCTGGAGCCCCAAGGAATGGAGCCGACTATCTGTAGATGGAGACCCCTGAAACAGTGAGCCCGCAAATAAGCTTTTTCTTCTCTACAATTGTTCTTGTCAGGTCTTGTAGTCATAGCAGTGAAAAAACTGACTAAAATAACTTAAATATTCCTAACAAATTAATTTATATATTGAGAAAATTATCTGGTTAATCAAAGTATTTACCATAAACCTTAGTGTTTAAACCTTTTTTCCTTTTAAAAAATTATGTAAGTGTAGCATGCTAAATCTAAACCTATTCTTTTTTAGATGAGTTGTGATTCTATTGTGATTAGAATCATGTATTCTGAGCAGATATATTTGTTTGTTATAGCTGTAGATGGTGGCAAGGGGAAAAACTGATCTGAAGAGTTATCATTTCATGACATATTTTAAAAATTATTTATTTTGAAATTTTTTGCTAAGCCGGTTTCCTTAAGATTTTAAATTGAATATCATTCAAAATATTCTTAATTATTTATGTAGTACTTTATAACCGTGCATTTGTTAATTTCCATGTCTTTTTTTATAATTAAAAAGATCTTTGAATTAGGTCTTTTTGGTTAAACGTGAAAATAGAGTCCATTTTGATATGATTTACAAGCATGGACTATATCTTAGTCTAATTAGAACCCCATTCTTGTGGATGTACACAATGGTGAGATTCACTGTGGTGTATTTATATATGTATATAGGACAATATGTCAGATTCATTCCATGTCTTTCATTTTCCAATCCCTCACTCCCTTCCCTCCTTGCTGAACTTCTATTCTTCCTATCCACTCCCCCATCTTATTGCTAGTTAGCTTCCACATATCAGAGAAAACATCCAACTTTTGGTTTTTTGGAATTGTCTTATTTCATTTAGTATAATGGTCTTCAGATTCATCCATTTACCAGTGAATTTCATAAAGTCATTCTTTATAGTTGAGTAATATTCTATTATTTATATAAACCACAGTTTCAGTATCCATTCATCTATTGAAGGGCACCTCAGTTGGCTCCATAGCTTAGCTATTGTGAATTGAGCTGCTATAAACATTGATGTGGCTGCGTCCTTTGGATATACACTGAAGAGTGGGATAGGTGGGTCATAGTGGTTCCATTCCTAGTATTGTAGGAATGTCCATATTGCTTTCTAGCATGTTTGTGAAGCTAGAATTGGGGACAGGCAGTTAGTGTAGAAATAGGGGTTCAGTTCAAATGGAGGAAATGGAGGCCATGAAAGCCATCTGCTTCTGGAAGTTGGAAACTGCCTCTGGGAGAATGGATTGTCAAGGATCTCTGGAGCCCACTGATTACCAAATTTACTTGTTCTTGTCAGGGACTACAGGCAGGGAACTTCTAATTAATGCCCCTTGGGTCTTTACCTGCCTGAATCACTTTGGCCCTCCCCCACCATCGGCTGCTCACCTTTTTTGCTGTCACAGACATCTCCTGGGCCTAGTCACAGGCAGGAAGGAGAGATAATGGGGGAGAGAACAGAACAAAGGAGAACTGAACCTATAAAAGATGTAGGGAAAGCTCACTTCTTGGGTCTCTAGAACATCAGCAATGGCCCCCTTCACCCTCCTGGGAGAAGTCTGTATTATGAACTTTAAATAAAACATGCTTAATATGCTTGCCTTGGCGTGCTTCTCTGATGTTCAAACTTCAACATTTGAGGAAGCAGAAATTGTCACCAGTAAACAGTGGTATCATTTGCACCAATTTGCAGTCCCACCAACAATGTATCAGTGTATCCTTTTCCCCCACAAGCTCTTGTTACTTGTATTCTTTTTTTTACAATCCAACTTATTTTTTAACTTTATTTATTTATATGTTGTACTGAGGATTGAACCTAGTGCCTCACATGTGCTAGGCAAGTGCTTTGCCACTGAACCCCAGCCCAGTTCCTTGTAGTCTTAATAATTGCTTTTCTGATTGGAGTGAGATAAAATCTCAGGGTAGTCTAATTTTCATTTCTCTAATTGTTAAAGATGTTGAAAAGTTTTTCATATATTTTTTGACTATTTGTATTTCTTTTCTTGATAAGTGTCTATTCGTTTCCTTTGCCCATTTATTGATTACGTCATTTTTGTTTGTTTATCTTTTTGGTGTTAAGCTTTTTGAGTTCTTTGTATATCCTGGAAATTAACACCTTATCTCAAGTGCAGGTGGCAAAGATGTTCTCCCATTCTCTAGGTTATCTCTTCACTTTCCTGTTTCTTTTGCAGTGGAGAAGCTTTCTAATTTGGTGACATTCCATCTATTGATTTTTTATTTTACTTCTTGTGCTTTAGGATCCTTGTTGAAGAAGTCAGTTCCTGTGCTGATATGTTGGAGTGTAGGGCTCACATTTTATTCTAGTATGAGCAGGATTTCTGATCTAATTCCTAGGTCATTGATCCCCTTTGAGTTGAGTTTTGCATGAGATAGGGGTTAAATTTCACTCTACTGCATATGGATTTTCCAATATTTCCAGCATCATGTGTTGAAGAGGTGTAAGTTTTTGGCAACTTTGTCTAGTATGAGATAACTTTATGTATGTGGGTTTGTCTCTGTGTCTTCCATTCTGTTCCATTGGTCTTCATGCCTGTTTTGGTACCAATACAGTGCTGTTTCTGTTACTGTCGCTCTGTAGTATAATTTAATGTCTGGTATTGCGATGCCTCCTGCTTCGCTTTCCTTGCTAAGGATTGCTTTGGCTATCCTGGTCATCTTATTTTTCCAAATGAATTCCATGATTGCCTTTTGTATTTCTATGAACAATGTCATTGGAATTTTGATGGGAATTATGTTGAATCTGTATAGCTCTTTTGGTAGTATGGCCATTTTGACAATATTAATTCTGCCTATCCAAGAATATGGAGATCCTTGAAGCTTCCTCAATTTGTTTTTCTAGTGTTCTGTAGTTTACATTGTAGAGAACTTTTACCTCTTTTATTAGATTAATTCCCAAGTATTTTATTTTCTTTTTGACACCGTTGTGAATGGGATTTTTTTCCTAATTTCTCTTTCAGCTGATTTATCATTGGTGTATAGGAATGTAGTTGCTGCTTTGGAGAATTCATCCATGAGTTCTAGAAGTGTTTTGGTGGAGTGTTTGGGGTCTTCTAAATATAGGATCATGTGGTTGGCAAACAGAGGTGGTTTGAGGTCTACTTTTCCTATTTGTATCCTTTTAACTCCTTTCTTTTGCCTAATTCCTCTGGCTCCAGCTTCAAGGACTGTGTTGAATAGAAGTAGTGTGAGTAGCATCCCCATCTTGCTCTTGTTTTTCAAGGGAATGCTTTAAGTTTTTCTCCTTTTTGAATTATGTTGGCCTCGGGTTTAACATACATAGCTTTTACTATGTTGATGTATGTTCCTTCTATCCCTCCTTTTTCTAGTGTTTTAAACATGAATGGATGCTCGATTTTGTCAAATGCTTTTTTCTGCATGAATTAAGACAATCATGTGATTCTCATCTTTAAGTCTTTTGATGTGGTGAATTGTTTATTGATTTCTATGTGTTGAACTAACCTTTTCTCCCCAGGATGAAACCTACTTGGTTATTTTTTTTTTTTTACTTCTTTTATTGAATGCACTCCATGAAATAAATTTTCCTCTAAGTACTGCTTTCATAGTGTCTCAGAGATTTTGATATGATGTTTCTTTGTTCTCATTTACCTCTAAGACTTTTTTATTTTCCTTTCTAATATCTTCTGTTATCCATTCATCATATAATAGCATTTGTTTAATCTCCAGGTATTGGAGTAGTTTCTGTTTTTTACTCTTTCATTTATTTCTAATTTCAATCCATTATGATCTTATAGAATACAAGGTATTGTCTCTATCTTCTTGTATTTGCTAACATTAGCTTCGTGTCATAATATATGGTCTATTTTAGAGAAGGATCCATGTGCTGCTGGGAAGAAAGTGTATTCGCTCTTGGTTGGATGGTATATTCTATAAATGTCCGTTATAAATGGTATATTCTATAAATATCCCTACTTGGTTATTGTGCACTATTTCTCTAATGTGCTTTTGTTTATGATTTGCCATAATTTTTTTTATTTCAAAAATTTCATTTTAATGAATACAAAAAGCACAAAAGCATAACAAATAACATATCATAATGACATAGTGATCTGGTCATAATCACTTTTTAATTTTTAATTTTCCACTTCAAGTTAATAAAAAGTCACTGCTAATTTGTTTCAAATTACATTAGGATCTAAAAGCATAGGCTTGTTAATAAAGGGATTAATTTTTAAATAAAATGATTTGTAGTTTCTATAACCTAGAATATTACATATGACAAATAATAGTCACAAGTATATCTGCAAGTCATTGGTACACTAACCAACAAGTTTTATTATGTATCATTTTCAGTGTTTTCTATTTTCAAATCTAAATGAAAGACATGTTCAGTCACTGAAGCAGCATTTTCCAAAAAAAAAAAATGGTAGACAATTGCAAAATGTCTTAGATAAAACATTCTCTATACATACTTTGTTCCCAATTCCCATTCACATTACACAAATGGTCAATGCTTTGAGAATCGTCATAGTATACAGCTTAGCATGTTCAAACCTAGAACGATGTCCATACAGAAATAGTCAACAATCACATTGCCTCAATTATAATTTATCATTCATAGATTTCAGTTTCATACTGAGATTTTTACAGAACAGCTCCTGGAAGTCAATCAAAACTTTCAAAACATCACTCTATTAAAACACCAGTTAACTTTCCTCTTTTTTTTATTATTGTATACAAATGGGAGACATGTTGTTTCTCTATTTGTACATAGAATCAAGGCATACCATTTGTGTAATCATACGTTTACATAGGGCAATGATGTTTGATTATTTTTTTTCCCTTCTTATTAAGAATTTTTGCACCTGTGTTCCTCAAGGATATTAGTCTGAAGTTTTTTTCCTTGATGTGTCTTTGTTGGGTTTTGATTTCGGAGTTATACTCGTTTCATTGAATGAGTTTGGAAGAGCTCCCTCCTTTAGTATTTGGTGGAATAATTTGTGGAGGATTGATATTAATTCTTTAAAGTTCTCATAGAACTCTGCTGTGAATTCATCCAATCCGGGCTTCTTTGTTGTTAGACTTTCATCACTTGAAATGGATCTGTTTTTCTATATTCTCCTCGTTCCCTTTGGGTAGGTCATATCCCTGTAGAAATTTGTCAATGTCCTCAAGATTTTCTAGCGTATTAGAGTATAAGTCAAAATAGTTTTATTTATCCTCTGTATTTCAGTAGTGTCTGTGATGATATTTTCTTTTTCATCACGGATTTTAATAATTTGAGTTTTTTTCTTTCTTTGGTTAGCTTGTCTAAGGGATTGTCAATTTTGATAATTCTTTCTAAGAACCAATATTTTGTTTCATTGCTTTTTTTTAAAATCATTTTCTTTATCTCAATTTCATTGATTTTAGCTCTGATTTTAATTATTTTCTGTCTTCTATGGTTTTAGTGTTGATTTGTTCTTCTTTTCTAGGTCCTTAAGATGTTATGTTAGATTATTTATTTGGTATCTTTCTATGCTTTTAATGTATGAGCTCAACGCTATGAACTTTCTTCTTAGAACCACTTTTATAGTGTCCCAGAGATTTTGATATGTTATATCACTATTTTCATTTACCTCTATGTATTTTTTTTTTATTTTACCCCTGATTTCTTCTGCTACCCAGTCATCATTCAGTGGTATATCATTTAATCTCCAGGTGTTAATTTCTATTTTTTATCTCATCATTGATTTCTAATTTAAAATTCCATAATGAGCTGAGAGAATTCAGGGAATTACCTCTATTTTTGTTTTTTTTTTAGAAGTCAATAATTGTGTTCTTTTTTTTAACCTATATTTATTTATTTTTATGTGGTGCCAAGGATCAAACCCAGTGTCCCACATGTGCTAGGCAAGCAGCTCTACCACTGAGCTACAACCACAGCCCACCTCTATTTTATTGAATTTGCTAAAAGTTGCTTTGTGATTTATATTAGAAAGTGTTTCATGAGAAAGTGTATTCATTTATTGATAGATGGAATATTCTATATGTGTCTGTTAAATCTCAATTATTAATTGTATTTTTTAAATCTATAGCTTCTTTATTTTTGGTTTGGAAGGTCTATTTACTGATGATAGAGGCATATTAAAGTCACCCAGTTATTGTGTTGTGATGAATTTGATTCTTGATATTGAGAAGTGTTTGTTTGATGTCCATAAATATTTATGATTGTTATTTCTTCTTGTTGTATGAGTCTCTTTAGAAGTATGAAACAAACTTCTTTTTCTCTTCTGTTTAACTTTGGGTTGAAGTCTAACTTATCTGATATGAGACTAGAAACCCCTGCTTGTTGCAATATCTATATAAATTATACATTTTTTTCATCTATTTACCTTCTGTCTATGGAGCTGTTTGCCTATGAGGTCAGTGACTTATAGACAGCATACTGTTGGATTTGTTTTTTAATCCAATCTGCCAGTCCATATCTTTTGATCAATGAGTTTATACTATTTATATTCAATACTATTTTTGCGAGATGATTTTTATTTCATGTCACCTTTATTTATTTCTAATTTTTAAGTTGAATTAGATTTTCCTTTCATTGACTCCTCTTCTAGTGTAATTCCTCCCTCTGCTGGTTTTCATTTTTATTCTCCATTTCTTCTTCATGAAATATTTTATTGAGTGTTTTTTAGTACAGGCTTTGTAGTTGTAAATTCTTTTAATTTTTGTTTATCTTGCAAGGTTTTTTACTTCGTCTTCAATTCTGAAGCTTAATTTTGTTGGTATAGTAGTCTTGGTTTGGAACCATTTTCCTTCAGAGCTTGGTATATATTATCCCAATACCTCCTAGCTTTTACGGTCTGACTTGAGAAACTGGCTGAGATCCAGGTTGATAAACCTCTATATGTGATCAGTCCTTTTCCTCCAGCAGCTTTGAAAACCCTATCCTTATTCTGTATGTTAGGTATTTTTAAAATAATGTGACTTGAAGTCGGTCTGCTGTAATTTTGTATATTTGGAGTTCTATATGCCTCCTGTATTTGATTTTCCATTCATTCTTAAGGAAGGTTTGGAAAATTTTCTGATATTCTTTCATTTAAAATTTGTGTATTCCTTTGGTTTGTACTTCAGAGACTTCATCTATCCTGATAAATCTTAGATTTGGACTTTTAATGTTATTCCATTTTCTTGAAAATTCTATTCATGATCTCTTAACCCCTTTTCTCCATGATCAACTGTGTTTTCAAAATTATGTGCTTTGTCTTTGTTGCTTGAAACGCTGTGTTCCAGGTGGTGTAATCTATTGGTGATGCTTTCCATTGAATTTTTAATTTGGTTTATTGATTCTTTCATTTCAAGGATTTCCATTCTATTCTCCTTCAGAGTCTCTGTCTCCTTACTGAAGTAATCTTTCACTCCTTGTATTTTCTCTCTTGATTCCATTCCCTACATCATCTGTTGTTGAGGCATTCTGAGATGTTTGGGATGGTTTGTTCCCTGGATTTTTCATTTTGTGTGTCTACCCATCTATACAAATGGATTCCAAGCAGCAAAGTTTCTTCCCTATGAATTTGTAGTGACCCTATAGGTTTCCAGTACCTTAAAGATTAGGGGAACCAAATGACAGCAACAACCTGTGCAAATAATCCATAGCATTAAGTTAAATACTTGTTTCCTATTATTACATCTACAGTGTTAGTTGGCAAAATAAACAGAAATGGTAGGATCAGCAATTTCCATCAGTAAAAACAGTAAGTAATCATGTATTATGTCTTGCTTAAAAAGCAAACAACAGTTAATATCTATGATTTCTGTAGCAAAAATAATTGCTACAGCATTAGTGGTGGGGGCTGGCACTATATATACCAATTAATACTATGTTAAGGATAGACTTAATTAAGAACAAAGAAGAAGGTATAGGTGGGTATAAAAGAGTTTGCAATTTCAAAAAGCGAACAGGGAAGATGCAGGATGTGATGGTTATGGGTGGGAGGAGAAAAAACAGAAGTGAAAAATTAGCAAGAGAAGAGAAAGAGAAACAAGGGCAACAAAATAGTGAAAACAAATACAAAACAGACCCAAAATGTACTAATCAAAACCCTAACCCTCAGAAAACAGCAAGCAAAAATAACTCCCTTCAAAAAGTACTTGAAATGAGAAAACAGAAATAAGTATGTGTGTGTATAATTGCCCATGAATCACTCAGCACACACTTGCCCAAAAAAAAAAAAAAAAAAAAGAAAGAAAATACAAATCTTGGAAAATGCAGCAATGATTTCCATTGTGGTGCACAAAAACAGTCAATGAGAATATATGCTCACCATCTGTGCCCAGCTGTCTTTCTCTTGGTTTCTTTCTGAGGTATGCACTAAGCACAAGATAGGCCTTGGGCTGTCAGACCCTTCCTTTCTGTGTGTGTTGCTCACTGAGATGGCAGTTGGAATTAAAAAATTCTCAGCTTCCCTTCTGGGAAGTACAAGGTGCGGGGGGATGGGAAGTACTGTCAGCTCTACTCCAGGGTGAAGTCACTGCTGGGTTGTGTGAGATATGTTACTGTAGCTGGAATTCTCGAGGGCAGGACGTAGGTCTAGTGAGTCCCAGTTGCTTTAGTGCTTGGTGAGTACTCTGGAGATATTCAATCAACACATCTCTGGATCCCGGCAGTTGCCTCTCTGTGCTGGGAGGAGAGTCTCCTCAGGAGTCTCCCCAGGATTCTCTACTCATGGGACAGAGGAGCCAATTCTTTGCAGCTTCTGCTGCTCATGGAGGACTTCCCTTCCCAGACTCCTGACTCAGTTCTGAGCATGCAGTCACAGCCCCCTATTCAAATTCCTTACCCACTTGGCTGGTCCTGTGAGCCCCCTGACCTAAAGGGGGCTCTCCCAGGTTCCCTGACTTGTATTCTCCCAAGGAAAATACCCTCTGTGCCTGATTTTCTCTGGACTTGCTAGGCACAGTCTGTGTCACACAGAAAGTGCCTGCCAGGACTGTGAATCAGCCAGACTTGATCTCCTGGATCCTAGTTCTTGGTTACTGTAGGCTTTACCCTAGTGCAGTTGTCTCAAGATGGCTCCTGCTCTGCACTCTGGGGACAACTGTGAAACACAGGACATCTTTCCTGTACTCGTTCATTGTGCCAAGCAGCCTCTGGATCTGCCCAGGGCAGGCTGCCCTTCCGATCTGAGAATTTTCCACACTAAGCCTATTCATAGTATTTCTCAACTTTATCCATCATTGTGTGCTTATGCCACTGCTCCTGCAAGCACCTTATCTTTAATTTGTCCCTTTTCCATGTACCCAACATTTCTAACTCTCTGAGGTACTCTGACTTTCCAATGTTGAGTTTTAGCAACCTACAACTCACCCACCTCACTGAGAATCAAACCCCATTGAGTGCTTGATCCTAGCAACTGAGAATGCAGAATCACTTTCCTGTGTCTTCCCTTCCTGCCTGAAGATCCTCTTTTCCAGAATTTTCCAGATAGAAGTTTTGCTTTGTTTTAGTGTTGAAGATCAACCCATAGAGTTGCACAAGCTAAGCACACATGTGATCCCTGAACTGGACCCCAGCTTCAGACATGAATTTTTTGTGTGTGATTTGTACCACGTCTTTGCTCTTTTGTTCCATGAGTGTATTATCTCCTTTGTAAAGCACTACTCCTATTTAAGTTTGCCTCTTTCTATTCTTAGTCTCCTCAAACCAAAGGAACTGTCATGCTGAGGATAAAGATCAACTTACCTCACTTGTAGCTTTCTATATCTTTCTACACCTGTCATAATTACTTTCCAATTTTGTTTTCTTAGACCTTAGGGTACATATCATTTTAATATGAACTTATGGTATTTTCTTGATCATTGTGAATCATTTCAATTTGTTATTTTTTATTTAATTTGTCATTATTACATTTTCCAAATCAATTTGTCATTATTTTTGTTATTATTACATCTTTTCTAATATGATCTGATTCTCAACATTGCAATTTTTTTTCTACAGTGATTCCTGTATGGAAGAGAAGCTATTTAATCAATTAATAATTTTCTAAGCAGATATTTCTAATTTTAGTGAATTGTAATGAGCACATGACTTTTGCTACCCTCATATAACAAGTGACTGTTTACATAATCATAATTTTTCTTTCAAATTGTATTCTTCTCTGTGAATTGAATAACCAAGCTACTGAGATATATCATTCTTATACTTAACATAGAATTTTAAAAAATGTCTGCATGTATGTTAGGTGTAAAACGTGAATTTAATTCACATTTTATTTTTCATTATTTCTACCTAATCTTCAATAGTGTCCTAATATTTTGGGGTGCAAACATTAATGTGTTATTATTCTATACCTCAGTGTAAAATGACATATATCGTTATAAACTCTTGTCTGTGCTTTAATATCAAAATAAGGTAAACACAATTATAGTTACAATTCTTGATTAGCACAAACTCATTGCCCAACCTCATAATGAATGTTCTATAATAAGAGGCCAGTTAATCATGTCTTTAGGAACCCATGCTTTCCCATTCTGTGGGAAATGGAGTCTGGAGGGCCAAGACAGGGCCTGCCCCTGGTGGGTAGAGAACCATGTTGTCCCAGGATGGTCTGGGTGTGCTGCATTTAGCTCATGGAATTCTAACAGAGACTCATGAAGCCGTAAAGAACTTTCATGCATGTCTCGTTTCAGGCTAGCAAGGGCATTTGACGTGAATAATGTCCTCTTTGTATTTCATATAGGAATCATAAGAGGCTGGGCTAATGTAATACAAGGCAGAGTTGGAATTTATCAGCTTAGTTTAGGATTTGTAAACAAAGGTATTGGTGGTGGTGGTGGTGATGATAGTGGTGATGTTGGTGGTAATGGTGGTAATGGTGGTGATGATAGTTGTGGTAGTAAAGATATTGGTGATTGTGGTAGAGGTAGTGATGGTGTGCTGGTGGTGGTGGTAATGATGGTGTTGGTACTGATGATAGTGGTGTGTGCTGGCGGTGGTGGTAGTAATAGTGGTGGTGATGGTGATGGTGGTAGTGGTGGTGATTGTGGTGGTGGTAGTGGTGGCGATGGTGGTGGTGGTGGTGGTGTTATTGGTGATAGTGATGGTGGTAGTGGTGGTGGTGGTGATGGTGGTCATGATGGTGGTAGTGATGCTGCTGTGGCTGGTGATCAGGGAGGTTATAGGAGTGGAGAAACCCTAGCCAGTTCTTGGTATTTTTCTTTCTCTGAGAATTTATTCTAGTTACCAACAAACACATTCCCCATGGCCTTACTCCCAAAAAGGCTTTGTTTAATTTTCATATTTTTCTTAATTTACTTATAATTAGCTCATCAGATTATTAAATAACTAGTGTGTGCTCTTAGTGAATAATATCTTTCAGGTTATAATGTTTTACATTTATTTAATACCTCAGACCTCATGGCAATTGTTATATATTTACTTGTGTGTGTTTGTGCACTTATATATACATGTTTTTATATAATTTTGTGTGATCTATTCTAAATACTCATGAGATTCTTATAATGATTACTGTTTCTTTTTTTCTAAGTTGTTGTTTCTTTTTGAGTTCCACTGCATCTAGAGCTTTGATGGCAGGATTGTGTATTTTTGGTACCTACCATTCCATGGCAGTGAGTAGAGTCGCTTTGCATACCTCCCTATATGGTTATTTCCTATGTAGCACTTTTGAGAAAAACTGCTTTGTTGATAAAACTAGGACCAATGCCATTTGAATAAAAATAAATGAAGGAAAATAATTGTGTTTGTAAGTTCTTTGTCATTTTGATGTAAATCATCTTGAGGAATTATTTTCTTATTGAAGAAATCAAACTCTAATATTTGAAACCATTTGTAATACTTAATGTTTTATGACATTTTCTTAATAAAACCTCTTGCTTTTGCAGAGGTTTTTAAGATATATGTACTTTTCATCCAGTTTTGTTGAGAATGTGCCTTGTTGAGTACAGTGGTCCTCTTATCTGTAGTTTTCTTTGCCACGGTTCCAGTTACTCTACATCTTCTATAGTCCAAAAAATTAAATAGCAAACTCCAGAATGAGCAATTTAATTTCAAATGAGTAAGTTTTAAATTGTGTGCCATTGTGCACAGCATGGAGTTGTGCCCCCTCAATCGTCCCTTCCAAGACGTGCATCATCACTTCCTCTGGTGCATCCATGCTTCATGGACACATGCTGGTCAGGTCCCTGCTCGTGGTATGGGTCGGTCCTCAGATCTGCTAGAGGGAGAGTGCTCCTTGTATTCAGGGAGCCTCATGCCGTATCACAGTGACTAGCGAATGTGTCACCTCACTCCATGCCATCACACAGGCATTGTGTCACCTCACATTGTCACGACAAGTGTGAGTACAGCACAACAAGATGCTTGGAGAGAAATGCCACATTCACATGGCTTTATTCTAGTATATTTTATAACTGTCTGTTTTCTTATTGGCGAGTGCTGTCCACCTCTTACTTTGCTTACGTATGAATGAGCCTTTATATTATGTGTGTGTGTGTGTGTGTGTGTGTGTGAGAAAAGCACATGATGTGTTGGATTTGCACTGCCTGTGGCTTCAGGCATTCCTGGAATCTGCAGCCACCCCCTTGGATAAGGGGGCTCAGGTGGAGACCATCAGATGCCCTGGACCGAGTGACTACTCTCTGCCCAGGGTTCTGCTCTCACCTGTCCCACTTGGTGCAGTGACGAGATGCAGATGCAGCTGGTGGCACATGTTCATCCAGCTGTCTCCTCAAGTTGAGAGGGAGAGTTTATGTTCCTTGATAACAGTCTGGATCCTAAATGATTTAACAATCAGGATCAGTGGAATGGATGAGGAAAATGAAATGGGGTGTATATTTAAAAGAAATATAAGACTTTTTCTATCCCAGAGAGTACAACTAAGTCCCATTATAAGACAATAAAGGGAGCTATACTTCAACTTGTTATGAGGATTTTATAGAATCTTAATAGAATCCTTGAAATATCACATGGACTAGTGATATATTTTCTGTCACTGTAGGTCTGTGCCAGCTTAGCAGTAAGGCTAGAGAAGTGATCAGTTTGGTCAGGCACCAAATGTTTAATGGATGCCTTCTGTGCATTATTATTGTTCTAGGTGCTGGTGCTACAAATTGAAGTGGAATTGCCCGCACTCCTTAGTCATAAGTGCTGGGCGACTTCATGTATGAAACATGTAGGATATACATAAGTACAGAGATAATAGAATGGATGCTCGAGTAGCTACCACTCAGCTGAAGAAGTGTTACTTACATGGATCAAGATTTACTAAAGGGTTTGTAGAGGTAATTAACGTGGTTTTAGCTTTATGTATACAACTGGCTGCTGTATCCATAGGTTCTGCATCTGTGTTGGTCAACTTTTTTTTTTTTGTGACTAAAATGCCAGACAGTAACAACCAAGCCAAGGAAAAGTTTATCGTAGTTCATGGTTTCAGAGGTTCCACACTTTGTCAGCTGACTCCAGTGCTTTGGGGCCAAGTGAGACAGAACATCCTGACTGAAGGGCATGATAGAGGAAAGCGAATCAGCTGCTGACAGCCTGGAAGGAGAAGAAGGAGAGGGAGACAGAGAGAAGGAAGGGAAGTGGGGAGGGGGAGGGAGAGGGAGAAAATGCAGGAGAAACCAGGGATAAAGAATACAATACCCAGGGTACACCCCCAGTGACCCACCTCCTCTAGTCAGGCCCAACTTGCCTATCATCCAGTAATACATTCAAATTATGAATCTATCCAATGGATCAATCACCTGATTCGGTCAATGATTGCATAATCTAATCATTTCACCTTCTGTATTAACACAGGGACTTTTGAGGGACATCTCATATTCAAACCATATCAATATCCGAGGATGAAGCAATGAATTAAAAATAATTTAGAAAGAAAGCATCAATATAGATATGTATGGAATCTTTTTCTTGTCTTATTCACTAAACAATATAGTATAACAATTATTTACATAGAATTGATCCTTTATTATGTATTATAAGAAACATAGAGGTGATCTCAAGTGTATAGGAGGATATGTATAGGTTATATGCAAACACCAACCCATGTTGTATATGAGACTGGAGCAACTGTGGATTTGATGTCCTCAGAGGTTCTGGAACCCACCTCTCTGGGATGGCATGCAGTTGTATAGCCTGTATGATTCTATAATTCAGGAACATATGATATATCCATGTTTTTTTCCATTCCTTTTCACTGACACAATATTTCATTATTAGGTGTGTGAAATGTATGTCAATTTCATTTTTATGATTAATAGCAAAAAAAATTCAACTTCTTTTCATAGTCATTGACTTTTTCAGGTTTTAGTTTCTATAATTTTCTTATTAAAATACTCTGCCTATGTCTCAACCAATTATTTATTCATTACAAATGCTTAGGAGTTCTTTATATATTTTGGATAATAATACTTTTTACTTATGGGTGTGGGAAATATCTTCTTATAAAACTTAACGTGTTTTTGCTTTATTCATGTTGCTTTTTGGTGAATAAGTTCCTAACATAAAGTAGTAGATTTTGTTAATTTTTTTTCCATCTTATTTAAGAAATGACCTATACTACACCTAGGTCTGATCATTTTTCTACTTTATTTTCTTGTTAATGGTTTTAGACTTTGCTATTAAATTTCCAATATGTGTATTGTTTTTGTCTTCTGGGTTTTGTTCAGATAATTATCTAGCAGCCACAATGGCCTGCTTATGGTGCCAGTCACTGTGTGGTTCCTGGGGGAAGCTTTCCACTGTGGACATGTGTCTCTGCCCTTGTGCTGCTGATCTTCCTGTGTTTTCTTTTGCCCATACCATCTTTGTTAGTTATGATAGCTCTTTAAGTCTGAATATCCAACAAGGCAACTTCAGCCACCTCATTTGAGCCAGATTGCCTATGCTTTTCTGTACTTTATTCTTTCATATTAATTTAATGAGCATCTTTTCAAAATTCTTGAAAATTCATGTTGATTATTTAAATGACATTTATTACTTTTCCAACCCTGGGAGTCTTTGAAACTCTTTTTATGTATATGTGAAGAATTATATTCTATGACTAAATAACACTTAATGGTCAATAATGTAAGTGCTTTTAGTGATTTTTTTTTTGCTTGAAAGCTAATTGCATCCTTAAATAGGTATGAATTATAAAATCATTAATAAACCTGAGATACTTTCCATAAGTCATTTTTCAGTATGGTCTTTCACCTTCTGATCCCATGATGACCTATCCCCCTTTGCTGTCCATCTAATTGAACAGACAGACCCAGGTATCTGGTGGGGACTGCTTCAGTATTAATGATGACATACTTATTCCCCAAGTACAGGGTTTTCCAATAAAGCTGTATTTTAAGGAATGTAGCTTGGTCCCAAAGTGTAAATGGAATTTCAAATGCCCACCCTGATAGCCAAAAGAAAGGGATAAATTAGGGATTAATTGAAGACTGACTTTCTTTCAAGCACTTATTGGATATGGGTGAGTTTTGCTAGGAATTTCTCAGTATGGAAAGAGGAAGAAAAGAAACCTGCCTCTGTCCGTTTTACAGATGAACACATAAATATATTTGTATTTTATATGTTTAGTATTATGATATTCACATTTCCCTTTTCTACTGATCTTAGTGTTTGGTGGATGCCTACCTCTTCTGTATGCAGTGTTATTCAATAAAGCAACAGACATAATCGTAAGCCCTTAAAAAGTATTGGTTGGACCTCTGGTAGTTTATTTATGATTACATGTGATTTTCCCGATTTAGATTTGTGGGAAGAGAGCTGTCTGATAAGCAGACTACAATCAATTCAATATACTGGAACACAATTTTAATGTTGTCATTTTAACTTTCTCTGTTCTTCCTACATTTCCATTAATGTGTGTATGTTTTTGAAAGCATTGTGGGGGTCGGGGGTGGCAGAGGCACTGTGGTTCCTTTTGAATATTTTTTTGAAGGCTAGAACACTCAGAATAACCTCCATATAAACATATACTGAATTTTTTAACATCGATCCAAATCTTGCTAATTCATTATGAACCTAGATTAATAAAATGCAATATTAAAAATAATAATAATCCATCTTGAAAAAATGGTGTACTCATCAAAGGAAAGCATTATTAGAATTGGGTTATTTAAATATGTACTTGTGTATTGACAAAAACTACATGCAAAACATGTATGGAATGAAACTGGAGCCACCTGGTGGCTCATAATATAATGCTTCGTGTCTTAAAATAATATTTTAGCAACTAAGAAAAATCAAAGATAGCAGTGATTAAAGCAAAAGTTTCCACTCACACCTTGATATAAGATGACTGGAGTTTTATAGTTTATGCTTTGGGGAGATTTCTGTGTATTTTGAGATAAAATGTGTTTTTTAATTAGGAAGCTAATATTACAAACTGCTTATTAGAAAGTCTTATACTTTCCTCATTGGGCAAATCTCATGACTTCAGTATTTTCTAGGTACTTGCATAGTGAGTGTGAGGGTTTTTGTTTTTGTTTTTTAAAGAAAATATCATCAGTGAAAAATCTCAGTGCCATAGTGATATTAGTTTTATTCTAATAAGTAATTGTAAATAAATACTAATGTGCAATGTGTAGGTGGGCATTGCCTGATCCTTGATAGCACTTCTCCATGACCCCATCTCTGTAGGAACTTGGTGTTTCTCATCTGCAGCTTTCTGTTTCTCCTCTCTTAGATCTTAGGACCCAAGAAGTAGTGCAACATCTCTACTTGGCCAGAGGCCTGTTTGTGATTGTGCTGTATCGAGTATTTTGTTTTGCAGGCCTCCTAAGTGTTGAAAGCTGCCCTGTGAGGCCTTTTGGAACTTTTTCCACTTCCACTGAATTCAGTCTCGATCTCTGTTGACGTTAGAATCTTTTAAACTCCTGAAAATCCCTAGAAGCTGTGGATGGCTGTCAAAGGTCTCAACTAGTTTATAGTACAGTATATAGCTTCCCGTGCTAGTCATCTCTCCTTGTCCTGACCTGGGCTTTTCCTTGGGTCCATTTCAAGTGATGAGGTGATGTAAGATAGTCCACTCTTGCTTACAGGATTCTAGTGGCTTTTTTTTTAAGTGTCATCTTCATGGAACCAATTCTAGAAATGTCACAAAACATCAATTTGTAAGTTTGTGTTCCCCTTTCCTGGGAATAAAGATGTCAGGTTTCTTGTCCCCACATGCTACTAATTGCTGCCTCGCTGACAAGTTGTCATCAAGTCAATATTTTCTCTTGTTTTATTTTCTTAACCCGCAGTTTTGCTGTAGTGCTAGGGAATTTCTTGGGTTCTCTTCAGCTGTCATTTCCCCGTGGCTCTCTCTGTCGATTCTTTGAAGGTAACTGTGAGGCAGACAGTAATCTATTAATCATCGGTTGCTATTTCTATTTGCCTGTTAAGTTTTATTTCCTTTTATTGTTTCTATTGTCAGCATTTAAAGAGAAAGATGGTTTTCCATTGTCATAAATGCTATATTTCACAATAAATGTTGCCTTGTCCTAGCCCGTTGCCAGTATATGTTTACCACATTTAATAGACTGCGTGTCTATTACTCAAGAAATGTTATTTAAAGATTCATTGAACAGTTATTGTATAATAGAACTATGCCAGGAATTAGAAACACCAATAAATGCAACCCAGCTCCTGTCCTCAGGGAACTTTCAGTATGACCATGTCTGTTCTGGTGACAGTCTAATCTCTTCAGCCCTGCTAATATTCCTATATGCAGTGGCATATGCCTTGATCTTTTCTAGAAGTGTTAGCCTGAGATGAGTCACTTCTTTATACCCTTGCCTAAGTAATTATAGTAAACTTTGATGTTCTCTTAGGGTCAGGAAAGGATATGTCAATGATCTTGTAAAGATGATATATACATCTTTTAGAGCATAATGTATTTCTGAATGATGAGAAATTAAGTTTTTCATTGGTCACTACATTGTAGGACAGTCATAAATGAGTGAAGCACAGGTTGAGCTTGACGCATTTAAAGAGACCTTGAGGTAACAGAAGAACCTTTAAATCTACCAAGAATGGTCCTTAGAATAATTCAAGAGGCAGTCCGGGTGTTTTGTATCCTTGAGAACTCTTTGGCAACTTTATAGACTAGAATATATTTAACTTTTCCTTACTCAGTTGTTTGTCGGAGCCCAGGAATTGGTTTACTTCTGAATTAAGAAATCTGAACTCCCATCATGCTCTGGTTTTACCCATTTTGCCCCTGCAACAGTGGGGGAGAAGGTGTCATTTCAAAAATATGATTTCTGGGCTGTGGCAGAGACGGAGGGCTCGGGAGGCGGCACCATGGGCTGGTGACTGCAGCTGGAAGTGCCCATGACCGAGCTGGAGTCCTCCGGGGGCTGTGGGGGACGGGGAGAAGGGTCTGGGGGATGAGCGAGGCCTGGTCATCCACCACCCTGCCGAAGAGCAGCCCCACCGCTGTCTCCTGTGCGGCCAGACCTTCTCGCAGCAGCCCAGCATGGTGAGACACCAGAAGGCACACGCCGGAGCGGCCGCGTGGCCTCCTTCGTGTGCCCCGAGTGCGGCAAGGCTTTCAGCGTGAAGCACAACCTCGAGGCGCACCAGCGCACGCACACCGGGGAGCGGCCCTTTCCCTGCCCCCAGCGGGGACCGCTGCTTCAGCCTCAAGCAGAACCTGCTCACGCACCAGCGCATCCACAGCGGAGAGAAGCCGCACCAGTGCGCGCAGTGCCGCCCTTGCTTCCAGGACTGCGCTTCCTGCTCAACCATCAGCGCGCTTACGCGCACATACCCGCGCCGGCCCGCCGTCTTTGGGGAGCGGCGGCCATACTTCTGCCCATGATGTGGCGAGAGCTTCGCGCGCGAGGGCTCGCTCAAGACCCACCAGCGCAACCACGGCCAGGGGCCCGAGGGTCAGGTGGCTCACCTAGGCCACGTGCTATAACGCCCGTGACCTGTCACCCTCGGCTGCCTCCAGGCCCAGAGCCGCATCCCGGGGCCCTGGAGATGGCGCTGGGCCGCCGCCCTCTCTCTGGACAGGATCCCGGGAGAGGGGCAAGACTGGCTCAGGACCCTCTGCAGCTGCTTTGGGCACCTGCATTGGTCTTCCTCAGGCTCCTGCAGCCTAGAGCAGATGCAAAATGGGCAGGACCTCATAGCCCAGAAGGTGCCCGGCACATCTGGGCACAGAAACTAGGAATGGAGTCCCATGGGGACCTGCAAGGCATTGCGCCCTGGCATGAGACACATCCTATAAGAAGATCTACCTTGGGAGGCGCCCTGCAGTGACCTATAGAGGTGACCTGATGGAGCCTGGAATTAGAGGCCAATTCCAAGCCCTGGTGGGAAGACTCCCCGGGCCTCATGGGAGTCACAGCAGGGGCAGGCCTCCTGCTGGCTTCCTGGCCATAGATCTCTACTCTCATGTGGCTGCAGGGATGGCATCTGTGACCTTTCTGCTCCTGCTTGGTCCGCCAGTCAGCTAAAGTTCAGAGACAGGAAGTGGCTGGTCTAAGTCAACACAGCAGGTCGGTGGCAGGTCAGGCTTGAGGCAGAACCTTGCCCTGTGTGTGAACAACTCCTGCAGACTTCGTTTCCTTTCTGAGCCAGAAAGGTTGTTAACACTTTGGGGTCATGGGCCCTTTGGAAATTGGTGAAAATTATGGACCTTCTTCCCAGGAAAACATGCATACATACTCATTTAGACTAAAAATTCCAAGTAATTTCAGGAACCGCTGGACTCCAGACAAAGAACCTCAGCCCTGGAGGCTTCACCTGCCACCCTTCCCTTCCCTGACACTCACAGAAACCCGAGTTAAGGCTGCCATTCGAGTAGTGTTTCTCTCTCCCCCTGACCTCGTTCCCTTGTTTGGGAATAAAGGATTCTAAGGGGGAAAAATATGATTTCTCTAGCTCTCTAAGTTGATTGGTGCCAACAGGCTGGCACTTGGTGGCTTTATATTTGTAAAGATGTTTTAGTGCTTTTCAGAAGGCAAGGTGTCTGTTGTAGAGAAAGCAAAGAACTTATAAACTCACTTCATTATGTCTGAAAGTTAATCCAAGAGACATTTACGCAGGCATAGCTCTTTGTGCTGCTTTTCACATAGGGTAAAGTGGGCCATAAAGAAATTACACAGGACAGCTAACTTAATTTTATTTAAAATGTAAAATTTAATCATTACTTTTTAAATCAAAATTAGTCTTTCTATCCATATAAGTAAGCTTATGAGATCCTCTTAAAGAACTTCCAAGGTTTTTTTAGAAAAGCTTTCATTTTAATTTCACTGTGAATATAATTTATTATACTTGTGCCAAAATCATTCCATTAATCTTGAATGTCATCACATCAGTGTTCATATGGACTGTTAATGTTGTATAACCTGTACCCTTCTTAGGACAATCATTCTCCCCAAGAAGAGCACAGGTTGTGCTGCATTAATATAGTTAGAATGTTGTAGTATTCCAACTCCATGTTAAATAAAAAGATGACGATAATGGTTCTGATTACAGAGGAGTCATAGATAACACCTACTGATACCTGCAGTACAACTCTGGCTCTCCTTTATAAGGCTGAAGACTTTACTTATTTTTACTTTTCTTTTTCTTCACTTCATTAGGGGTGTGAACTTATTTCAACTCCAGATCAAGACCACACTGACTTTACCAAATGCCTTCAAGTACTTCAAAAGAAGATAGAAGAAAAAAAACCTACAGGTAAGATATGCACCTATTTGGTGGTTAAGGCTCTTATCACCAAGGATATGAATGAGCTTGTTTAAGACTTTCCCTTATCTGAAATAGTTAATTACTTTTGCACTGTTCTTTTTAGATTTCTGTCAGTTTTTTTCCCAATATATCAAATAAGTCTGTTCGTAGTTATAAAAACCTGAGCAGGTGCACATAACTCAAAGGTCACATATCTGAACATCTTACAGTAACAAGTATAAAATGAGTGAACTGGACCATGTCTAAGGTAATCAAAACCAAGAGCTCATTGGTGGCCTAAAGTGACTAGGTATTCCTCTTCTCTGGTTCACTTATGCCACATCAAGATGCATGTATTTTATAATATATCTATTTAAATATTGACTACAAAAGACAAACAAACAAATATGGCCTTGATTTTGGCCATGGGCTGTCACATACTCTTATGTCATGTGGGCTGTTACATACTCTTATGTAAACAAATGAAACACCAACTTTCTGTGTGTGTGTGTGTGTGTGTCGTGTATATATACTTATATTTTCAGCCAGAGAAAGGTTTTTCTGCTTTACATTTATGTATTCTTTAAGGGTGTTCAGTGATTTTCACCTGTAATCTCAAGGTTTAATCATATTAATTATTTAATTCACAAGTTTTTATTTTGCTTTATTTTTTAGTATCTGTTGAAATGATTCCAAATGGTTTTTAGGTCTTGTCTTGTATTTAGGTCTTGTCTTAATGCAGATCTATAAAATTACACCTAAAACTTTGGATGACAAATCTTTGGTTTGGCCAGGGAAATAAGATAAGCTGAGATACATGATTTTTGACCAGGAAAATACCATTATGTATTAGCGTGCTTTTGATAGCACTAATAACAGGAAATGCATGTGGACCTGTCCTCAGTAGACTTTGTCTTCAGACTGGTTTTTCTGTTGTCCCCACAGGGCACAAGCAGCACAGTTGGGGGATTAAGACATGGGGAAGGGTAAAGTGGCATCACTTCTACCATCGTCAAACTTAACTCCCAACCTCTCTCCATTAGGTCTCTCCTGTGTTTGGCGGAGGATGAGCTTCTTAGGATAGAATGAGTAGTGGGATCAATCCACGTGGCTCACATATTCAAACCCCATGGCTAATACACTTTTGGAGGGATGGGATAGGTGTTAGGCAATTCTGACAAAAATGTACTCCTTAGCAATACAGTTTATCAGAGATTTACTCTAGCATGTATTTGCTAAGTTGAAGTAGTAAAATTTTATTCTTCCTTTGAAGAAAATTCTCATTTCCTGTCATAATTGGCAAGTAGGTCAATGTGCAAAATCAATGAAAGTAATTGAGTGAACATTTCTCATCTCCGTTCCCCCTTTGCTGAGTATACAAAATGTGCAGTGCTATTTCCAGCAATAAATTGCTATAGTTAAATATTTGTTTAATACAAACAGAAAACAGCCCATGGAAAGTTATCTGCTGTATCCAGATACAACTGATTTTGACTTTCTTAGGAAAAAAAAGTGTTACTCTTCACTACTGTGTTTCAATTTTCCTAGCATTTTTGCTTTTAAATTATTGTAAGCTAAGAATGCAATTATGTGAGTTGCATTTGTTGTTAATTGATAGTATCTATAATATAGTGTTTAGTCATTGAGGATCAAAAAAAAAATAATCCCATATCAAACTCAATAAGACCCAAGTCCAGAGAGAGCCTCAGACTGTGTGAAGAGGGTATGATATGCCAAAAAGCCTGATGGGGACATGCCAGTCCACTGGTGAGTCCTGAATAAATATACCTGCTACATGACTGGCATTGGGCAGAGGCAGCAACTGCTTCGTACTCCACCTGTGCTTTCTCATGGACCAGAGGCTGCTCAGGGGGAATGCAGATGTGGTTTAGAGGTTGTGGGGAAAATGCTTGGGCTTGGTGGCATCATGTGATTCATCCTGCAGCTGGGTGGGAACAGCTCGCTAACTTGCCTAGAGCCTAACAGTGAACTCCTGCTTGGAGAAAAATGTAGTGGTGGCCAGCCTTGGTGGCCACAGGTCCCTGGCATGCTTTGGACCAATGGTCCAGCTGTATCCTGCGCCAACCTTTCCTTGTTTCTAAAACATGATGTAGTCCCTCCCCTCACCTACCTCAAGGTGTTTATTCATATTTGCCCTTCTGCCTAGAATCCTGTTTTCCCTTCTCTTTGCCTAGACCATGCATGACAGTTTTCCTGATTTTCCTTAATTGTTAATCTTGGCTAGGTTCTGCTACTCCAGATTTCCATATTCCCCTTTATTTCTCCTTGAGGACATTGTGAACACTTATGATCATTTCCTTAATTATTTCTAAGTGCCCGAAGTCTTCTTCTCAGCTTGACTGTACAGCCCCCGAAGATGGGGTCAGTCAGCTTGTTTGACACTTAACGGTGGTATTTTGCATGTAAGTGGTGCTCTGTGAACATTTGGTACACTTTGTGCTGTATGGGAACACACAGAAGAGCAAAGCATAACACTGAAGGGGAGGACTTCTTAGAGGAGCCGAGACACAGTGAACAAATAGGAGGTAGATGGCAAAGTGGAGAAGAGCATTTCAAGAAGGGCCACAGGCAAGGTGAGGACGGGTAGCACTTGGCAGCAATGCTCTATGTCCATCTTCCCAGGGTCCCCATTTGGCCTGAGAAATAAGTTGATAAGTAGCATATTCAATAGGAGGAAAGCATACACATTTGTTTAATAAAGAGTTCACGTGGCACAGGAGCCACTGCCAATACATGAAGCCCCAAAGAAACACTTAAGAATCAGCTTGGTGTATTCTGGGTTGGACAAAGACTATTGAATTGTGAAGAAGCAACTAAATTATGTGGGGAGGCTTAAAAGAGAAGAATTATTTTAACCAGCTCAATACAGAACACTTTTTTATCTTGACTTCTCAGCCTTGAGCATTAGGATGCTGCCTTTTGCACATGGGAATTTCATTTCCTGCTTTTAAGAAATTGCAAGAAGGTCAGAGTGACTTTTGTACCTGCTGTTTTTTAAGTACTTTAACTTAAATATTCAGTATGCCCGAGTGCCATTTTGGGGGATGACCTGTTCTTAGCTTTTTTTTTTTTTAATATTTTTAGTTGTAGATGGACACAATACCTTTATATTATTTATTTATTTGTTTTTACATGGTGCTGAGGATCGAACCCAGTGCCTCACACTTGCTAGGTAAGTGCTCAACCACTGAGCCACAACCCCAGCCCTTCTTAGCTTTTTCAACTTCAGTGAGCCAATGGAAGATAACTTGAAGAGGTTTAATGATGGAGAATATAGGGATTAGTTTGCTGTTTTGAAAAAGCACAGTTAGATAAACAAAGGCATATCACTCACAATTAAAACTTTCCAAGATAGCTCTCAGTTAGACTGAAAAAAGTAGTAATAGCACTCCCCCCTTATCGGTGACTTCATTTTCTGCACTTTCAGTTACCTGTAGTTAATTGTGATCCAAAAAAATTATCCAGAAAATTCCAGAAATAAAAAATTCATAAGTTTTAAATTTTGCATGCTTTTAAGTAGCATGTTAAAGTCTCACTAGTAATGCTCTGTCCCTTCCAGAATGTGCGTCATCCCTTTGTCCAGTAGATCCATGTGGCAGTGCTACCCTACCATTAGCTACTCAGTTTCTGTCCTGTCTCTGTTACCCAACTGACATCATCACTGGCTGTGTTCAGGTGTCCCTGGTGCAGTGGCCTAATGCTGTCACAGGGCCCCTCACTTCATCTTATCACAGGGTTAGCATGCAGTATCTCAGGAAGGGAGAAGTATTTTGAGAGAAAGGAACTTTGTTCCAGTATATTGTTGTAATTATGTTATTTTATTATTGACTCTCATTGCTAATCTCTTGCTATTCCTGAATTACAAATTAAACTTTATCATAGATAATGAATGTATAGGTAAATAAAAATTTGTACTTATGATTTTTGGTACCACCTGTGATTTCAGGTATCCACTGGGGATCCTGGAATGTATTTTCTGTGAATTGGAGAACTGCAGTGTATTAAATCAAAAATAGTGTTTCTGGAAGCTTCCATCTGATTTTACATTTAATTGAGAATTATAGTATTGCATTCACTTTGATATAATAACAAGAGAAAAACAGATTAGAATATAATGTTTCCCCTCTATACGTGCTCCTACCTCAACATGACTTCATGAGAAATTTTTTAAATTTCTTCCAAAAATACATAGTTTTAAGCAGTATCAAATAAGTTTATGCTTCTCTTACCCTCATAAATCCCATCAAATTATCATATATTTCTGGTTTTCCGCTTATTGTTATACATATGAATTTGTAATCAAAGTGTAATCAAAGATAAGAGATCTTACTATGAAATAAAATTTTAATTATAATATAAATAAGTGAAATGCTAAATAGTCTTTTAATATGCTAAGAAACTATGATGTATAACATATTAGATTCTGTCATGATCCTAAAGGAGTTTACTATCTAGACCATTAGATTAAAGAAAAATTCTCCTAAAATTATTTATTTATCTATTTTAAACTTAATTGCCCTCAACTGTTATTTTTCTGCAAAAGGGTTCTCTGACACATGTGGCTTTGTAATGCTTTGCTTTCATGTTGCCACATTGTTTGTAACTGAGTCATGAATAATACACTATCAGAATACCATCTGATATGTTTGAATTTTCAAACTGTGCATATTCTAAAGCTGTGATACACTCTGGATATCCAAGCCATGGGATTCAGTGGAAAACATTAAAAGGTATTTTTCCAACCATCTAAAAATATAATATGCATGTTCTTTAGGATGAAGCAGTAATAAATTTAGATTATAAGGTCCTAAGAATAACAAGATAGGTTTCTTTAAGATATTTCTAATATTATGTGGCAATAGAATAAGTTATTTCAAGTGCTGACATTTCAAACATAGACGTTATTAGACAAAATTTGAATATTTGCCATTAATTTCCTTCTACATGTTTTAGAGAAATAAACACATACCAGTTTTATTTGACAGAACTCCACTACATTTTATTCCCCTTATACCACAATGCTTTTTAAGCAGTTTTTTAATCAAATGATGCAGGATACCGGGCAGGTACTATGAATGAGATTAAGTGGCTAAATTTTATTTATACACACATAAATATTAATGACTATAGGTAAATACTATATAAAGAATATGGGTTTATACATATAAGTAAATTCATTTGTATTCTTTGAGTACCCTGAATAAATGCTGAATTGTGATTTATACACATTAGGATAGTTTCTATGGTATTTAATTATGTATGAATTGAAGTTCTCCATTGTTGAATATGAGGACTTTTAAAAGAAATTATAGATTGTCTTTTCACTTAATTCTTACATGGCATGTCTGAGGTAGATGAATTATCTTTATACATCAGCAAATACTATGAGGTTTCAACCTGTTGTATCCACTAGCCATCAGGTTTGGATTTGGTTGTGCATTTTTCTTCATAATATTCTAATGACTTATTTTATGTTAATTCTAAATATCTTTTGCTACTCAATTGAACATCAAATTTAGGACTCACTTATATCTGACTGGACTAATTACTGACTGTAGGAAGACCTGGCTTGTAGGGTAGCAGGAGGAACCATGGCGGTGCTCAGTTATCATCCAGGGTACACTGGTGTCTGCAATACCTGTTCTGTGAACTAGTGTATTTGGCCAGATCCAAAGCAAGATTAAAAAGTGTGTGTGTGTGTGCGTGTGTGTGTGTGTGTAATATGTTAATATATTCTGGAATGGGAAAAATACTAATGTGACTGTAGAGAAACCTAGAAGATACCATCATGATCAAGTGATCAAAGTGAACATTATTAGTGATAATTCATTTGATATTATGAATCATTCTGTCTGGATATAGAATAAGAAGGATTCTTACAGTTTAACCCATAATTGCAGCTTAACATTAAAAATTCAGGGAACACTAAATTGAAGGATATTAATACCTGACCAGTATTTTTGAGGTTGTGAAAAATGAAAGACTGAGAAATGGTCACAGACCAGGGAAGATGGAGAAGACATAACAACTAAGTGCAATTTGGTATCCTAACTTGTATTCTGAGATGTAAAAAGGATATTAGTGGAAAGCTAGTAAAATGTGAATAAATTCTAGAGTTCGGTTATTAGTGGTGACCAATGTCAATACTAGTTGTGACCAATGTACCGGAGTACACAAAGATGTTAACACCGAGGTAACTGGGTGATAGTACTCTCTGTACTATCTTTACAACTTTTTTGTAAACCAAAACTTATTCCAGAATAAAAAGATTCAGCATAGAACAAGTTGAATCCTTTTGAGACATGACTCACAGTAAAACAGATTAGACAAATGGTCCTTAACAGGGAAATCAGCAATGCATTTTGCGACTCTTCACGTGTTTAGACTACTGTTTTACATGAACACTAGTTCTTCCAGAAAGTCTTGCCTGGAGTCTTAATGGTGCTTAAACTGTAGGGACAGCCCAGGTCCTCCCAAACTTCACATTTTCCCAAGGAATGAATGTCACATTGTGGTGGGACTCATTCAAAGGTAGGTCTGCTTCTGCATATATTTTTATCAGTATGGATTCTAGAAGGACCTACTCCTGTTTTCCTGCACTCTCTTCCTGGTCTATGAAATCCTTCCCACCTCCTTACCACCTGCATTTTCTCCATAGTCCTTTGCTTGTTGACCCATTTCTCTTCATCTTGTTTCTCTTAGCTTCTGCTACCACTTGTGTGACATTAACTCACTCGTTGATATCTCTAATCCTAAACTCCCAAGCTGTATTTCGCCTACTACCTGGAAGTCCAGAGGAACTTCATTTCAGTGTCTAAGACAAAATTCATCATTTTTCTCATGAAGATCTTCTATTTTCTCTTTGTCTATTTCCTGTCTCACTCAGTGGCACTGCTGTCCATCTGTCTGGCCAGAATCTAAGAGTAACCTTATGTTTTACTCTGCCAACTCCCAGACCTCCCTGTCTTTGCAGACTTTGTTCTTTGCAGTCTTGTTGTCACTACATTAGCTCAGACATTCATCTTTTTTACCTGGTTTGTTTGTTAGCTTCTCTTTGCTCCCTTCATTCCATCCTCATACTAAAATTTGTATGCTATATCTTAAATGTGCACCTGCTTTAATTTTTTAATTTTTTTCCCATCATTATTTATTAAATACATATTTGTTCAATGAATAAATGCATTTCTGGTAACATCAGTACAAATTCACAGGACATTGTGACAAACCTCATTTGACTTATAGAACTCTCTGGGAGTCTTCTTGAAAGCATTCATAATGTCATGTTAATTCTGGAACACATGACCAGATGCTGTGGCACCTACCTCATCTTTACCATTTGAGATAATGACTATAGTTATTAAAAGTAATGATCCTACCTTGAACTTTCCTCAAAGGTCCATCTCCAAAGCATTGTAATTAGAGATTAGATGCTCAAGTGCTTTGGATAGACCTGGTAGTCTTTCTAGCTGCATGATGGTAGAAAGCTATGAATGTATTTAAATACTCACTATATGCCTGTGTGCCCCTCCAAAGCTTGTATGTTAAACAATGCAGGATGTTCACAGGTGGTATGATTAGATCATGAAGACTTACCTAATCAGTGGATTAATCCATTTGATGGAGTAATAATTTGAATGAGTCACTGGGTGGTAACTGAAGGTGGGTATGATATGGTTAGAGGAAGTAGATCACTAAGGGCATGTTCTTAGGGAAATATATTTTGTCCCTGACAAGTAGAGTTTTCTCTGGTTCCTATCTTCTAGGGTCTGAGCAGCTTTCCTATACCATACCCTTCCACCATGATGTTCTTCCTCACTTAGGCCCAGAGTGCTACAATTGGCAGACCATGGAATGAATCCTGAAATCGTGAGCCCAAAATAGACTTTCTTGTCCTCTAAATTGTTCTTCTCAGATATTTTTGTCACAGTGACAAAAAGCTGGTGAACACAATATATGATTAAATATCCAATATTATATTATTATTTATGATTATTCAATTATCTATAACTTTGAAAGGATGTGTATTATTTGTAATTAAAAATTCTAGAGTTCACATACCTTCTTTTCATTTCTTTAATTGGTATGTTATAACTTCTTGGACCTGTTTTCCTTTTTCCAATTTATAAGTTACTTTCAAAAGACAAGAGATAAAAAATGAGAATACATAGAGATCGTCTCATAAGCCATTGTGAACTTGACAGTAATAAATCTTGCTAACTTTCATGAAGGAATAATGAAAGCAGTACTGTATGATTCCAACATCAGCTCTATAACTGAGGCATCATAAGACTTTTATGACAAGTTTCACTGCCTTTTTTATCTGTGCCTGTCTACCTCAAATGAATGTTGCAAATCTAAATAGCAAATGTTTATGAAATTCTAGAAAGTAACATGATACTCAGGCAGCATGCACATATATACACACACAATTCGGCTAAACATTAAAATGTCTAGATATACCACTCCTTGCTTTTGAATACACAGCTAACATTGTTCTGTTTGTCAAGGGCTAAAATAACTACTTATACATTCATGTTTTGAAACAAATGCTGTGCAGGCTAAGTATCAGACAAGGAAGTGAGGAGAAGAAAAAGATTTCTGGGCATTGAGTGCTAGCAGATTGTTTCCTAGATCATTTTGGAGAAGGCTTCAAAAGAGGAATTCACATCTCTATTTCTCTTTCTTCTTAGAGACCAGCAATCTTTTTTATGGTGCTGTGCAACAAGAGAAAATAGATAAACCCAGTGCTTTGAAGTGACTCGGGAGATATTGCTACAGATATAAAAAGCTTACTACCTTAGAGGCTGTGGCAACCTAATCCATCCCTGTAGAGGAAAGGCAGAATTTTATAGGCCCCGGGACAAGGGTTAAGTTTATCTGCTTACCAGGAATCTCAGCTTGATGACTAACTTGCCAGACAAAATTTCCTATTAATTCAGAGAGTTGCAGATTTGGCTGCTGTGGGGTTCCTCGGCACAACACACCCTGACCTTATGTAAAAAGGAGAATTTTAGTTTGAAATACAGCATTGCAAAGATGCAGACACTGCAGATGGAGAAAGAAACTACATATTGAGGACTTCTGTAAGAATAATGCACATGTAATAGAACATCCTGAAACTGCTTAGTAGATTGTACAATGTCCCCTTGTGATCCTGAGCTTCCCTTCCCAGGACACGTGGGGGTATCTGCATCCATAATGGTGATTGTCCACCATACTAACAGAAAATTTTAAAGAAATGATTTGCTTATACTTAAATCATGGCTGAAAAAAAAACCCTGAAATGATGTGATTACTCAACAGAGACAGTCTTTTGGGGGTCAATGTACATTTTAGTGGTGATTAAGTAGGTGATCAGGAGAAAATCTTAATCTATCTAAATACATCCTTCTTTGTGTTGGGTGCTAAACCTCAGTATTCCCGAACGTGCCACTTGAGTCAGAGGAGAACATGGAATTCTATAGTACCCAGTTTCCACCCTTCACTCTCAAGACCTGGAAGTAGAAAATGTTTTTCTGCTTCCATGACCCCTCTGCTTCTCCAGTAGCTGTTCTGCTCAGCATTCTGTGAGTAACACACTATCCCATAGCAGCAGGTGGCAAACACTGAAATCCAGATTGTGGAGTAGAAATAAGATCCTTAAGGACAACACTAGCCTCTCTCCTGGATCTACTATGTACCTCTCTTCTAAGCATTTGTGTGAATGTATATAATTCCCAGTGTGAACAGCTAGATCAAAATATTTTTAAACATTAGGAAACAGAAATATGTGAAATTAAATTTCACTGATTATATTGTAATTCTATTTCCTTATCCATTTCTACTAGATATTTTAGATGCCTATAAATTTACACTAAGAATTCTTATTTTTTTTCTCTTAGAATGTTTATTTAAGTTAAAAAAGAAAGTTAAATTAAAGAAGTATACTAAGAAAATAACAATTTATATGGTACAGAAATTTGTGAAGTTCAAGAAACTTTGTTTACAATACATCTCAAACCCAGTGGTTCTCAGCAAGGGAAGTTTGCCTTCTAGGATGCAGTCTGAAATTTTTTGCAAACATTTTAGTTATAATATTCCAGGAATTTAGTAAGCAGGAACCATGGGCACTAGAAATCCAACAATTTATGCACTAGTACTACCCTAAAAGAATGTTCACTAGAGAGTCATAGAGGCGAATTCTGTTTTGTTTTAGTAAATTTTTGGAAGAAAAAATTTATATTATTTAATTGTATAACCAAATATATTTTCACAAATGAATACACCTGTGTAACCTCCACCCAGAACATTCTGTAGAACATAGCCACAATCTTAGAAACTTCCCTTGTGTTCCAGTCCTTCATTCCCACTAGAATTAATCAATTCTGATGGTTCACACAGATTAGTTTTGCCTTTTACATTTTTTTTCAAAAGATGCTTAAATTATTATGATTTTACTGATATGAACTTTTTTTTAATTATATACAAATGGGATACATGTTGTTTCTCTATTTGTACATAGAGTCAAGGCATACCATTTGTGTAATCATACGTTTACATAGGGCAATGATGTTTATTTTTTTTCCCTTCCCCCCCACCCCTCCCACCCCTCTTTTCCCTCTATACAGTCCTTCTTTCCTTCATTCTTACTGCTCTCCTTATCCCTAACCCTAAACCTAACCCTAAACCTAATGCTAACCCCTCCCACCCCCCATTAGATGTCCTCATCCGCTTATCAGCGAGATCATTCGTCCTTTAGTTTTTTGAGATTGGCTTATCTCACTTAGCATGATATTCTCCAATTTCGTCCATTTGCCTACAAATGCCATAATTTTATCATTCTTCATTGCGGAGTAATATTCCATTGTATATATATGCCACAGTTTCTTTATCCATTAGTCAACTGAAGGTCATCTAGGTTGGTTCCACAATCTGGCTATGGTGAATTGAGCAGCAATGAACATTGATGTGGCTGTATCTCTGTAGTATGCTGATTTTAAGTCCTTTGGGTATAGGCCAAGGAGTGGGATAGCTGGGTCAAATGGTGTTTCCATTCCAAGCTTTCTGAGGAATCTCCACACTGCTTTCCAGAGTGGCTGCACTAATTTGCAACCCCACCAGCAATGTATGAGTGTTCCTTTTTCACCACATCCTCGCCAACATCTATTGTTGCTTGTATTCTTGATAATCGCCATTCTAATTGGGGTGAGATGAAATCTTAGGGTAGTTTTGATTTGCATTTCCCTTATTACTAGGGATGTTGAACATTTTTTCATATATCTGTTGATTACTTGTACATCTTCTTCTGTGAAGTGTCTGTTCATTTCCTTAGCCCATTTGTTGATTGGATTATTTGTATTCTTTGTGTAGAGTTTTTTGAGTTCTTTATAGATTCTGGAAATTAGCGCTCTATCTGAGGTATGGTTGGCAAAGATATTCTCCCACTCTGTAGGCTCTCTCTTCACATTTCTGATAGTTTCCTTTGCTGAGAGAAAGCTTTTTAGTTTGAATCTATCCCAGTTGTTGATTCTTGCTTTTATTTCTTGTGCTATGGGAGTCCTGTTAAGGAAGTCTGATCCTAAGCCAAGAAGTTGAAGATTTGGACCTACTTTTTCTTCTATAAGATGCAGGGTCTCTGGTCTGATTCCGAGGTCCTTGATCCATTTTGAGTTGAGTTTTGTGTAGGGTGAGAGATAGGGGTTTAATTTCATTCTATTGCATATGATTTTCCAGTTTTCCCAGCACCATTTGTTGAAGAGGCTATCTTTTCTCCATTGCATATTTTTGGAACCTTTGTCTAGTATGAGAAAATTGTATTTATTTGGGTTTGTGTCCATGTCCTCTATTCTGTACCATTGATCTACCTGTCTATTTTGGTACCAATACCATGCCGTTTTTGTTACTATTGCTTTGTAGTAGAGTTGAAGATCTGGTATTGCAATACCCCCTGCTTCGCTCTTGCTACTGAGGATTGCTTTAGCTATTCTAGGTTTTTTATTCTTCCAGATGAATTTCATAATTGCTTGCTCTATTTCTGTAAGGTACATCATTGGGATTTTAATTGGAATTGCATTGAATCTGTATAGCACTTTAGGTAGTATAGCCATTTTGACAATATTAATTCTTCCTATCCAAGAACATGGGAGATCTTTCCATCTTCTAAGGTTTTCTTTAATTTCTTTCTTTAGCGTTCTGTAGTTCTCATTGTAGAGGTCTTTCACCTCTTTTGTGAGATTGATTCCCAAGTATTTTATTTTTTTCGATTCTATTGTGAATGGGGTAGTTTTCCTAATTTCTCTTTCTGAAGATTCATCACTTATGTATAAAATTGCATTGGATTTATGAGCATTGATCTTGTAACCTGCTACTTTACTGAATTCACTTATGAGTTCTAAAAGTTTTCTGGTGGAATTTCCAGGTTCCTCTAAATATATAATCATGTCATCAGCGAACAGGGATAGTTTGAGTTCTTCTTTTCCTATTCGTATCCCTTTAATTTCTTTGGTTTGTCTGATTGCTCTGGCTAGAGTCTCAAGGACGATGTTGAATAGAAGCAGTGAAAGAGGGCATCCCTGCCTTGTTCCAGTTTTTAGGGGGAATGCTTTCAGTTTTTCACCATTTAGAATGATATTAGCCATGGGCTTAGCGTAGATTGCCTTTATAATGTTAAGGAATGTTCCCACTACCCCAATTTTTTCTAGTGTTTTGAGCATGAAGGGATGCTGTATTTTATCGAATGCTTTTTCTGCATCTATTGAAATAATCATGTGATTCTTAACTTTAAGTCTGTTGATAAGGTGAATGACATTTATTGATTTCCGAATGTTGAACCAACCTTGCATCCCTGGGATAAAACCCACTTGATTGTGGTGCACTATCTTTTTAATATATATTTGTATGCGATTTGCTAAAATTTTGTTGAGAATTTTTGCGTCGATGTTTATTATGGATATTGGTCTGAAATTTTCTTTCCTCGATGTGTCTCTGTCTGGTTTAGGTATCAGGGTGATATTGGCTTCATAGAACGAGTTTGGGAGGGTTCCCTCCTCTTCTATTTCATGGAATAGTTTGAGGAGTATTGGAATGAGCTCTTCTTTAAAGGTTTTGTAGAACTCGGCTGAGAACCCATCTGGTCCTGGACTTTTCTTTGTTGGTAGGCTTTTGATGACCTCTTCTATTTCATTGCTTGAAATTGGTTTATTTAAGTTGTGTATGTCCTCCTCGTTCAGTTTAGGTAATTCATATGTCTCTAGAAATTTGTTGATGTCTTCGAGGTTTTCTGTTTTGTTGGAGTATAGATTTTCGAAATAGCTTCTAATTATGTTTTGTATTTCACTCGTGTCTGTTGTGATATTTCCTTGTTCATTTTGAATTTTAGTAATTTGAGTTTTCTCCCTCTTTCTCTTTGTTAGTGTGGCTAAGGGTTTATCAATTTTGTTTATTTTTTCAAAGAACCAACTATTTATTTTGTTAATTTTTCCAATTGTTTCTTTTGTTTCGATTTCGTTGATTTCGGCTCTGATTTTAACTATTTCCTGTCTTCTACTACTTTTGATATTGGTCTGCTCTTCTTTTTCTAGCGCTTTGAGCTGTAGTGTTAAGTCGTTTATTTGTTGATTTCTACTTCTTTTTATGAATGCGCCCCATGAAATAAATCTTCCTCTAAGTACTGCTTTCATAGTGTCCCAGAGATTTTGATATGATGTGTCTTTGTTCTCGTTTACTTCTAAGAATTTTTTTATTTCCCTCCTGATGTCTTCTGTTATCCATTCATCATATAATAGTGTATTATTTAATCTCCAGGTATTGGAGAAGTTTCTGTTTTTTATTCTGTTATTTATTTCTAATTTCAACCCATTATGATCTGATAGAGTACAAGGTAGTATCTCTATCTTCTTGTATTTGCTAACAGTAGCTTTGTGGCATAAAATATGGTCTATTTTAGAGAAGGATCCATGTGCTGCTGAGAAGAAAGTGTATTCGCTCTTGGTTGGATGGTATATTCTATAAATGTCTGTTAAGTCTAAATTGTTGATTGTGTTGTTGAGATCTATAGTTTCTTTATTCAATTTTTTTTTGGACGATCTATCCAGTGGTGAGAGAGGTGTGTTAAAATCGCCTAGTATTATTGTGTTATGGTCTCTTTGGTTTCTAAAATTGAGAAGGATTTGTTTGACGTACGTGTATGAACCAAATGTTCGGGGCATATATATTTATGATTGTTATGTCTTGCTGATTTATGCTTCCCTGAAGCAGCATGTAATGTCCTTCTTTATCCCTTCTGACTAGTTTTGGTTTGAAGTCCACATTATCTGAAATGAGGATGGATACTCCAGCTTTTTTGCTGTGTCCGTGTGCATGGTATATTTTTCCCCATCCTTTCACCTTTAGTCTATGGGTGTCTCTTTCTATGAGATGAGTCTCTTGCAGGCAGCATATTGTTGGATTTTTCTTTTTAATCCAATCTGCCAGTCTGTGTCTTTTGATTGATGAATTCAGGCCATTAACATTCAGGGTTATTATTGTGATATGATTTGTATTCCCAGTCAATTGACTCATATTTGTTTTTGACATGATTTGGTTTCTCCTTTATTTGGCTATTCTTTTAGGCTAGCACCTCCTGTTGCTGATTTGCATCGTTGTTTTTCATCTCTTCCTCATGGAATATTTTGCTGAGAATGTTCTGTAATGCTGGCTTTCTTTTTGTAAATTCCTTTAGCTTTTGTTTATCATGGAAGGATCTTATTTCATCGTCAAATTTGAAGGTAAGTTTTGCTGGGTATAAGATTCTTGGTTGGCATCCGTTTTCTTTCAGGGCTTGGTATATGTTGTTCCAGGTCCTTCTAGCTTTTAGGGACTGGATTGAAAAATCTGCTGATATTCTTATTGGTTTCCCTCTGAATGTAATTTGATTCTTTTCTCTCGCGACCTTTAAAATTCTGTCTTTATTTTGTAAGGTATTTTCATAATAATGTGTCTTGGTGTGGGTCTGTTGTAATTCTGTATGTTTGGAGTTCTATAAGCCTCTTGTACTTGGTTTTCCATTTCATTCTTCAGATTTGGGAAATTTTCTGTTATTATTTCATTGAATAGATTGTTCATTCCTTTGGTTTGTTTCTCTAAGCCTTCCTCAATCCCAAATTCTCAAATTTGGCCTTTTTATGATATCCCATAATTCTTATAGATTCTGTTCATGATTTCTTACCATCTTTTCTGTTTGGCCAACTTTGCTTTCAAGATTAAATAATTTGTCTTCAATGTCTGAGGTTCTGTCTTCCAGGTGTTCTATCCTATTGGTTATGCTTTCTATGGAGTTTTTAACTTGGTTTATTGTTTCCTTCATTTCAAGTATTTCAGTTTGTTTTTTTTTTCAGTATCTCTAACTCTTTATTGAAATGATCTCTTGCTTCCCGTATTTGGTCTTTTAACTGTTGATTGGTGCGATCATTTAATGCCTGCATTTGCTCTTTCATCTCCTCCTTCAATGCCTGCATTTGCTCTTTCATCTCCTCATTAGCTTCCCTGATCGTTTTAATTATGTACATTCTGAACTCCCTTTCTGACATTTCTTCTGCTGTGCTGTCATTGGGTTTTATTGATGTAGTATCTAGGTGTTTTGGGACATTTTCTTCCCTTGTTTTCTCATATTGGTCAGCTGTCAGTGGGACCCTGAGATATTGCAGTTTTCCGCTATTGGCTTATAGTGTCCCGGTAGATTTCCAGTGTATCACCTCCCAGCCTTCAGTAGCCTGATGTCTTGGAGGAATCTGATAAAGCAGCGCATCCGAAGAAAACTGCCCCTAGCCCCCTACTGGTTCCACGGTTTGGAACTGGCTCTGTGCGGAAAGGCTCTCACTGTGGGCCTGCACCGTGCAGCTGGCCGTGTGGGAAGAGCCCACTGCCGGAGTGTGGAAGGCTACCTTGGGAAGACTCTAGCTGCCCTGCCCGGCTCCAATAAGCCACCTCTATCTGGGCCTGCCACCCGGGCCGAGCTTTACCTAGTGGGGAGACTCACCCGTGGCTCTATTTCAGTCCGAGTCTCTCAATGCCTCCCCTTCTTAACTCCTGGGTTCTGGAGCGACTGGGGGTGCAGTCTCCCTCTAGGCCGCCATCTTGGATCGCCCCGTGAAGAGAGCCTGCAGCCGGAGTGGGCAGAGCCGCCTGAAGAGGTCTCTGGCTGCCCTACCCTGATCCCAGAGGCTGCTTGCGGATCGAAGCTCTCTGTTGGTTCGGGGGCTTGTGGCTGGTTCTATGTAGAAAGCCTCTCACTGGGCGGTCTGCTCCGAGAAGCTAGCCTTGAAAGGCACCTCCCACCGCAGGGGTCCAGGCTACTTGGGGAACTCTCTGGCTGCCCTATCCTGGTCCCTGAAGCTGCTTGCGTGCCGGAGTACGCTGCGCTGCACTGGCTCCAGGACTCGGAGCTTGTTCTGGTCAGAAATGCTCTCACTAGCGGGCCAGTTCCATTCCGAGAACCTGGGGAAGCTGGCTGTGTGGGCGGGGCCCACCGCCGGAGTGCGCAGGGCTGCCTGTGGAAGACTCTAGCTGCCCTGCCCAGCTCCAATAAGCCACCTCTATCTGGGCCTGCCACCCGGGCCGAGCTTTACCCAGTGGGCAGACTCACCCGTGGCTCTATTTCAGTCCAAGTCTCTCAATGCCTCCCCTTCTTAACTCCTGGGTTCTGGAGCGACTGGGGGTGCAGTCACCCTCTAGGCCGCCATCTTGGATCACCCCGTGAAGAGAGCCTGCGGCCCTAGTTGGCAGAGCCGCCTGAAGAGGTCTCTGGCTGCCCTGCCCTGATCCCAGAGGCTGCTTGTGGATCGAAGCTCTCCATTGGTTTGGGGGCTTGTGGCTGGTTCTATGTAGAAAACCTCTCACTGGGCGGTCTCGTCTGAGAAGCTAGCCTTGAAAGGCACCTCCCACTGCAGGGGTCCAGGCTACTTGGGGAGGTCTCTGGCTGCCCTATCCTAGTCCCTGAAGCTGCTTGTGTGCCAGAGTACGCTGTGCTGCGCTGGCTCCAGGACTTGGAGCTTGTTCTGGTCAGAAAGGCTCTCACCAGAATTCTTATTTTTTAAGAGCATACCTGTAAATAATTTCAAAGAGGTAATTACCATTGAGCAAATATTTTATCTCAGATTATAGATTGACTGTAATGCTCATATATATGGAACATATTTAGCAAAATAGCAAATTGCATTGTGATTAACTTGAAGGTAAACCTGAGAATAATAAGGTGACCAGCTCTTTTGTATACATGTTTTGGTTGACACAAACTTACCGAATTGCAAGAAGTAATCAATGTCACAAGGGTAACACTTTTAACATTTTCATTTGACCTTATAAAATGGTCCACTGCAAATCTAAAAACCAAAGTGTTAATGACCAAGTGCAAAATTTCAATCAAAATGCTCTCTGTTTTCCCAGAAGGTGGAAAGGGGATAATTAACATAAACTATTTGTATTGCACCAGATTGCAAAAACTAATGATTGCCCTTAGCAAGTCTGAAAGCTACCTAGTATAAACTGGACAATAAAAAGTGAGGAGAATTTTATACCAGTAAGCTTTGAGGAAATAATACACCGAAGTACTACAAATAGTCAAATTATCTCATCCAGATGTGGAAACCAAGCATTTCATGTATCATTTTAGACAATAATATGCAACTGAGAGTTATTTTATGGGTAAAGCAAAGCAATAAATTGTTGGGTGAAAATGAATCATCAAGATGCAAGAGAGGATAATTGCTATTAAAAAAATGAGAACCAGTGCAGAAATATGAGTCTTCTGAGACAAAAGTGCCTCTGCTAAAGTCAATCTCTTTCCAAAATGGTTTGGACAATTATCTGCCATTTTTCTAATGTTCCAAGTGGTGGGAAGGACTGAAGAAGGACACGGGGGTCCATTTCCTGGAACCCCATGACCCATTTTCCACAGAAAAGGAAAAAATGACTATTAATATCTTTTAAGAGATTCAACTTCAATAGAGCAGCATGTATGTTAGAAAGTTTTTAGCCAGAGTGAAAAATACCTGCTATTTTTAGAGTGGGGTTTTAAGAATGCATTTTTAAACTTTCTTTTCTATTTTTCTTTTTGTCTACCAAGCAACAATTTTAGCTTCTAGGGGCAACGTTTATGTAATACAAATTGTAATATCCTTTCATCATCTACTCTGAAGTATCTAATTGTTTCTGAATATAAGTCATACTTTCATTTTCCACTGCCATTTTCAAGAGGCAATGCTCAGTATTATGAACATTCCATATCATAAGTAGTTCATCTTTCCATTTCTCCCAACCTCTGTAATTTAAAAGAATACATTGGAATTCCTTTTCCCTGGAAGAATCTTCATGTCCTGACAGTGTGAGGTTTGGAAAGGATAATTACCTCTAGTAGGTTTTATAATATCCATTCTATTTATTTATATAGGCCCAGATTTTATGTAATTGTACTCACTCATAAATATATTCCTCACTTTTTTCCTTAAATAATTTAATTTTCAGCAGAGATAAGTTGAATATAATCATGTAAAAAAAGCTCATGAGGGTGTGTTTTATTTATTCTCTTCAGCTCTCCTTGCCACTCAGTTCCTGATACAGAGAAATGTAAATACATGCAAATTTGCTCCTGCTACTCCTTGGTGCATTTACATGGGGGAGAAAAATAATGAATTTCTATATTTTTAGAGACAGCACACTATTGTTTTTGTTTATATGGAAAAATGTCCCATCTCCAGGGATCTCATTTCTGTGGCAGGAGAACCTATAGTCTGGTTAATCAAGGAAATATTAGTACTCAAGACACCTTTTGGGGGCAAGAACTCATTTTCACTGCAACCAACCTTGACATATTTAACTAAAACAGTCAAAACCTGGGTCAGGAGAAATGAGAAAAATCATTTCATTTTCCTGGGAGTTAAAAAAGTCATTAATCCTGTACGCTGTCAAGACCAGAGTACCTGCAACTCAAGTGCCTTGACAGATACTTCAAGGTTACCTGAAAGTCAGAAAGAAAGGCATGACCCTGTCTGAACTGCACATGCAGAAAGAGTTTCAGTGAGGAAGAATGGGCAGAGCACGCGTTGGTTTGAGTTATCAGGGATCAACACAGGGAAAGTCTTTAATCTCTAAATAAGCAATTTGAATTTTGGTCTTTAGGTGATGGAAAATCATTGAAGAATTTGAAACAGATTATCACAATTTAATTTAGAAAACAATGTAATGGTTGTTTTCAAGCTGAATAGAATGATGGAAATTCTAAGATAGTAATAAAAGAAATCAATTACAATGTTCTTTGAAAAATGACACTTTGGTCCTTCATTAGAACTTTGGGAAAGAAATGAGGTCCTTAGACATTAGCCTTAGAGTGTATACTTGGTAATGAGGTTTCTCTCTCTCTCTCTGCAATAACTAACTGTTCGACTAGCAAACATCTGTTTTCTATGTGCCAACCTCTCTGCCAAGTATTGTTGATTGAGGTTCATATGCTATGATTTTGCTGTCCTTTGGGATGCATGCCCCTGTGTTCATACTGTGCTGATAGGTTGTCACTGGTGCTGCAGAAGAAATCTGATATGATGGTGAGAAGCCCATTAGCAGTGCACCCTTCCCAGTCGAGAGGGTCCAAAGACTCTTCTCCCCTGGTGGAGGGGGTGACTCATCCAAATCCTAGAGATATCACTACCACGATGCCAGTGTCTGTTCCTAGTATTTGAAGCTAAAGGTAAAACCCTTAGTTTGGGGATGTTGAAGTGTAGGTCACAGGAGAGAAAGTAGTAGTCATGCATGCACACTTTATCAGTGCAACCTTGACATTGATGTCCTTCAGCAAGCAAGCAGACTGGATTGGCAGAGAGGGGTCTACACACAGAGCCTCATTGCCATGGGGCAGTCTCTTCTGGTTTCATTTATGGCAGCCACCCAGGCCAGTGTGTCAGATCTGGTGCCATCCAGACTTCCTCCTCCCAGTCCTCTGAACTCTCCAGAGAGGTCAGGGACATCAGTACTAGAGTGGGGATGAGGGTTTCAGCCGCCTGGGCTGTCATGCCACAGCTCTCACCAGGAGATTGTGGTTTACAGCTGACAGAAGTTTCAGCGTAGAAGCTTCTCACTGTCTCCATGATTTGCCAAATACGAACAGACCCTGGGATGCATTGCTCACTATAATTCATATAGAAATGTGACACCCTCCCCCCTGCTATTTAAAACTTATCTTTTAAGTAGTGTATTAACAAAAAAAAATTTATGTAGCATGTGCTATGGACCGAGTGGTGGCTTCCTCACAGAATTCATATGTTGAAAATCCTGATCCCCAATGTGAAGGTACTAGGAAATGGGGCTTTTTGGTCATGAGGGTGGAACCCTGTGTTCTTCAGCTTTTGACCACTATAGCAAATACCTGAGATAATCAACTTATGTAGAGAGAAGGTTGGTTTTGGCTCACAGTTTGGGGGTGTTAGTCTATAATTGGTTGGGCCTGTTGCTGTGGGTGAGGGAGTGTATCATGTTGGGAGCATGAGACAGAGCAACCCATTCCCTCATGGCTGGGAAGCATAAGTGATAGAGACCAGCATCTCAGTCACCTTCAAGGATATGCTCCTCATGACCAAGAAGTCCCACTAGGGCCCCAGCTCTTAAAGTTTCCACTGCCTTCTAGTAGCTGTAAGCTACAGGCCAAACCTTTTAACAGCTGGACCTTTGGGGGACAGTTATCCAAACTGTCTCAAGTCTTTGTGAATGAAATTGGTCCTTCTGAAGTGGCAGGGAGCGTGCTTCAGCCTTGTGCCATGTGCAGATACAGGGAGTGGATCTGCAGACTAGGAAGAGAGCCTTCAGCAGAACTGAATCTGCTGGAACCTTGATCCTACCCTTCCCTGTCTCCTGAACTATGAGGGATAAGTGTGATGAAAGCTGCTTCGGTTATGTGTTATAGAACAAACCTGTCTATGAAATTATAACATTGTCTTTATAGTTTGACAGAGTAGAATGGAATTACTCTGTCCAAAGAAGTTTGGGTTTTTTTAGGTGGTGGAGCTAAGCATCCTACCCAAATCACACCCTTCCTTACAGGGAAAGGAGGGGACAGTTCTGGGGTGTTTTCTGAGAACTAAAATATTTCTAGAATGTAAACATGGGGTGAGATTTGAGGATGTAATTTGTGGGACAGCATTGGAGGAGATAGGATTTTATCTTGGGGATCTGGGAAAGCCAATACTTAATTTTAAGCAGAACATTAGCAAGAACAGATTTGAGATACAGAAAACTTGATCTCATTACTGAGCAGAAGATTGCTTGGTTATTATAGAGGCAGCAGTACAGGTAAAAGGACAGGCAGAAGGCCAGTCGGGTTGTCTGTGGGAAAGTGACGCATGAATTAAGGCTGTTGACAGGGAGTCCTGAGAGAGAATTATTTGAGAGAAATCCTGAATTTTCCTGGACTTCTGCATGGATGGAAGCTTCATTATCTCATCATTTTAAGAGGTACTATTTATTCCTCACCCAAGCAGACTGACATTCAACTGGGACTTACAGTAAAATGTGACCTGGCTTGAACTGAAACAGGATCCTGAAGTGTCTTTTCCACAGCTGCCAATGTTCTGTGTTTGTCAGTATATCTGCTGCCATAAACTCTGTGGTCTTTAATTTCCCTGATTTCTCATCATATTTCACATCCATCATGGGAATTATTTTACAGACTTACTAAAACATTCTTTGATATTGCTGAAGTTTTTTTAAATTTCCATGTAGTAATTGGATATTACTGACTTCTTTCATTTGATCTGTTTTTGCTCTATCTCCATCAAAGTCTCTCCTCCATAACCTGTACTGAGTCTTCTGTCTTCAGATGAAAGCAACAAATGTAATTGGACCAAACTCTTTTGTCATCTTTCTGAAACCCCAGTATAGTACATAGAGATGTTTGAAAGGTAAAGAAGCTAGTTAAACATCATATCTAAATCCTTTTAGACCCTGGTGTTTTTTTGTGTTGGGTTGGTTTTGCTCATGTCAGTCATAACTGTCCAGCAGCGGAGAGAACATGTGCTTTGGTGTGCATGGCAGAGTCCTGGTTGAGGCCTGCATTCTTGGGTCATTATTTATAATGCCTCCTTCACTTCCCAAATGTTTCACTTTGTACATTAAATATACGACCACCCTATTTATGAGTAAGAGTCACAAGGAAATTGTCCACTTATGCATCTCCAGCTCTCAATTTATGGAATGTAGATGTAATTAAAGTATGCTGACAGTCACTACCCCTTACTGTAGACTTCCTATCTAAACTCTTTGAGATCAGAGGAAAACTTGTAATTTGGTTACTGAAAGATTTTTGCTGCTATCATAGAAAAGTGAAATTGCTTCTTCTTTTGGTGTTAGATATGCCTAAACTAGTCCTGTCGTGATTGTATTAAGACAAATAATGCAAAGCCAAATTTTACACTTAATTTCTAAACAAAGTAGGTATGATTGTTATTTAACTTATTATGGTAGAAACCAGAGAACTTTACATGGAGCAAAAGAAGTGAAGGGAATCTTGAAAAATATGTTAGTGAATTTCAACCATCCCCTGTTTTAAAGGATAAGCCGCCTAAGGTACAAAGGTGTCATGTAACATGTGTATACTCATGTGGCTATTTAAATTGTGTACAACACTATAGTCAGATCTCCAGTCCATTAATCCAGGATTACAAAATTCTTTTTGCCAAATTTGATGGCACATGAAAAGTCAATGGCAACCCTTATTCCCACCCAACTCCATGCTAGCAAATAATGTAAAATATCCAGACTTGAGTATAGGAGATGTATGGAAATTAGTCAGGATGTTTTTGTTTTGTCTTGTTTTTCTTATTTTCTATACTAATTAATATGGCATAATAGGTATGTATTGGGTAATTGTATGTATGTGATCACAAATATATTATAAAACATTCCAGCATCACTAATCATCAGGACAATGCAAACGTATACCATTTCACCCTTGTCAGAATGGCTATAATCAAAAATATGAAAAATAACAATTGTTAGCAAGTATGTGGAATAAAATGAACCCTTTTATGCTGTTGGTAGGAATGTAGATTAGTACATCCATTTTGGAACAAAGTTCCTTAAAGAATTAAAAGTAGAGCTAGCATATGATCTTACAATGCCACTACTAGGTATTATTTTCAAGGAACATGAAATCAATGTATATAAGAAATTGTCTATTTTCCTGTGTTCATTGCAGCATGTTCAACATGGCTAAGATATGGAATCAACCTAATCACCCTAAGTGTCCATCAACAGATGGATAAAGAAAATGGGATCGGTATCCACAATGGAATACCGATCGGCCTTAAAAAATAGAAAAAAGAAATCCTGTCATTTGTAAGACATGGACGAACCTGGAGGACTTTGTGTTGAGTGAAATAAGCCAAGGACAGAAAAGCAAATACTGCATGATTTCATGTATCTGTGAACTCATAGAAACAGAGAATAGAATTTGGTTACCAGTGGCTGGGGTTGGGGAGATTGGGGAAGTATCAGTCAAAGGACACAGCATTTCCCCTTCAGTGACCTCTGCAGTCCATGGCTGTCTTCCTAGAGTCTCCTATATTTGTAGTATCTTTACCTTCTAACTCCAGCAGAGACTGGGTTCTCACCCAAGGAGGCTGATGCTCAGAAGCCACAGTGGTACTGCTGTTCGTGCTGCTTTTTCTCCCGCCATGTTCCCTGTGGGCCCTGGAAGCAGGGCTTGGTGTCTTAACTGGTGTCTGCTTTTTCTAGACCTGCTCTGCCCCAGGCTGTGGTCACTAGCTATCAGGGCACTTAGCTGCGCTTGTTTGGCTGGAGATGGGTAATCGGGTGAAATACATTGTGGATGTTGGAGATTACACCTGTAAAAAAGTTTACACAGATTACATGGTGAAATGCTGATATTTAGGTGTATCACATTAAAATATCTTAGAATTAATTTTACTATTTTTCATTTTTCTTCTTTCAATGTAGCTAATTTAAAAACCCTTATGTGGGGTTTATTTTATTTCCTTTGGACACTGCTGTTCTATTCTGTTCTTCTCCTCTGAAAAGCTCCCAAGTTTGGATCTCATGTTGTCAGGTTATTTCATCCTTATTGCTCATTACTGGAGTCCTCACTGTTATAGTCTTGGCCACCTGCCTCCTGCTTGTGAGACTGACTTCTAAGTCATCAGCACTTTTCTCAATACTGTCTTCATTCATGGTAAGTTCTGTGCACATTCAAATAGATCTTCTGATCCACCTACTTCTGGTTTCCTTACTTGCCTCCCTCAGTTATCTTGTTTACCTCTTTATTTCAATTACTAAATTTCATGCACATCCTTGACCTTGTCCTTTTTAAGATTTATAAACCCTCTGCTCCCATCTCCTGTGCCCTGACTTCAACACTGCCTTGTGCTCCCCAGCACTTGGGTCCCCTGGCCGTGCTCTCCAGCCCTCAGTTCACTCATTCCTTTATCCAATATACATTAATTGGTCACCTATTATGTACCATGCTTCACTCAAGGTCCTGGAGATAGGAAACCTTTTCCTTCATGTTACTTATCATCTAATTGGGGTGACAATAGAATAAGCTTAATAAAAAAGATATTTGGTGTGGTGTTAGATTTTTAACAACCAGCTGCCAGGAAGAAAATCTACAGGTGGAAATGGGAATATGTACTGTTGGCAAGGAGGAGGGGGAATTTTTAGATAGAAGATCAATAAAGGAAGTAAAGAAGCCAGTCAAGGGAATATCTGGGGATAATGCATTCCAGACAGAAAGCAAGTACAAAGTCCTTGAAGTAGGCAGGACTGGTGTGTTCAAGAACTAGAAGATATGAAAATATTGCTGGACCAGAGAAGAGGAAGAAAAGCAAAATAAAAGCTAAGGTCAGAGGGGTAACTGGATACCAAATCCTGCAGGGTTTTGTAGATCCTAGTGAAACTTGGAAAACTGCTTTGTATAGTAGCACATGCATGTAATTCCAGCAGTTCAGGAAGTTGAGGTAGGAGGATCAAAAGTTCAAGACTGCCTCAGAAGCAGCGAGGCCCTAAGCAACTTAGTGAGACCCCATCTCAAAATTAAAAAAATAAAAAGGGCTGGGGATGTGACTCAGTGGTTATTAAGCACCCCTGGGTTCAATCCTCAGTACCAGAAAAAAAAAAGAAGAAGAAGAAAGAAAAATTGGAAGACCGTTGAGGGATTTTGAGCAGAAGAATGTTGTGTTCACATTTTAACAGAATTATTTTGAAACTCCATTGAGACTCGTTTGTGAGTAAGCCAAGGCAGAAGCAGAAGGACCTGGTGGTGGCTGTCATGGCAACCCTGTGAAATACACACGCAGCTCACACACCCCGTCATGGTTCAGTGTCTTGATCACAGTTGTGGTGAGGTCGTGGGTGGTGAGAAGTAGACATTCTGCGTACATCTCAGAAATGCAGCTGTGGAATTTCGTGAGAGAACAGATAAAGATGTGGGAAGAAGCAGGTCCAGGATGACTGTGTGAAGCCATGTAAGAGCAGCAGGAAGTGGGGGAAGAGCAGGTCAATCATGAGGTTGCTGGTGGATGTCCAGGTGCACGTTAAGTGAGCACTTAGCACTCTTGAAATTCAGGAGAGACTCGCGCAAGTTGAGCACTCACGTTTTCCTGATTTTCCTTACTTGCTGCAAATTCCTTGTTCAGTTGCAGCTAGCCTCTGGAAGCTTTTTGAAAATGCCTGGGGCCATGTAACTTCTCCCTGCCTCTCATTTGTTCTTTGAAGCACCTCCTCCACCTGACCCCTGTGTCCCTCTGTGCTTAAGTCCCTCAACCTCTTTGGAGTCCTTGCTGCCACTTTCATGCCATTTCAATGCAGCCTGTCCCCCATTCTAAACCGCAGCACCCTCTCAACCAGCGTTTTCTCTCTCCCTGTCTATTACCCTTCTTCAGCATCTACCACCTTTTCCACATTCTAATGAATGTGCCTGTTTTTTATTTTTAGGATGGTATGTTGTCCTCCATTTGACTGTTGACCCCATGAAAGGAAGGGACTTTTGCTTTCTTACTGATGTATCCCGAGGGTTTAGGATATTTCCTAGCACATGATAAATAATCATGAAGTATTCGTTGGGTTTTTCCAATTTGTCATTAGCTTATAAATGAAATTTATGAGTTCATCAAATGTGTGTATGAGGTAATAAATGTGTCATGTTGACTTTTTAAAAAAACAATGACACGTTGAGACCCTTGCCAAGTAGGGAGGTGTTTTGCAGGAATTAGATGATGTTTACACAGCCTAATTAATAATTAGCTTCTTGCCTCTCTGCTTATTTGTCTTCAGTGTTGTTTTCCTGAGGTTTTATGTGCTTAGGGGAGCTCAGTTAATACCTGTTGTGTTGTGGTGCAGGTGTCTGATTCTTGGGCCTCCTCTGGAAGGAGAGACACACAAGAATATCAAAGGATATAACAAAGCATGACTGGGCACATTAGAAATCAATGCTAAAATAAAATAAAAGCTTTGTGTTCACCTAGAAAAGATACCCTAGCCATCCACAGTGGTGTGTTTTCCTTGGAAGGCCCTGTTCCAATGGCATTACTGTCTCAGAGATGGCAATCTCGCTTTGTAAAAACCTGTCACAATATGCAGGGGTGGTGTCTGTCCTCTCTCCCCCATCTCTGTGAATCCCCCGTCCCACCTGCAGCTAGGACTGGAGATCAGCAGGAAGGTGGGTGCAGCCCCTCCCCCACCCCACCTGCAGCTTGCATGGGTCCGCTAATGTTTTTAATCAATCTTGCTAAATAATTCCTGTAGGAAAAATGAGTAGTGATGAGAAGTAATCTTGCTGCTACTTTCTTCTGAAAAATTCAGTGACTGATTTACAGATATTGCTTATTCATCATGATATCCTGTTGTAGAAGATGGGAATTAAATTTCAGCCTTAAAAATTATGGGATCCCTCAAGACCCAGAGTGTAGTAATGAAAAATTGACAACCTGAAAAAGGGATTCCAGAATCTGCATAGTGAATAAACTTCTATCAGGCCTTGCTTCTGATGTGAATTTAGGATTATGTGGATATGAATATGCCAATATTCTTTTCATTGGAGCCTTAAAACTGTCTCCATATTTTATGCACAACTTCTTTTGTTTCATTTCTCTTCAATTTAAAGCACATTCTCTAATTTTCCTGAGTTCATGTGTGGTTCTGGACCCTTCCCAACTGTATTGGAGTAGGCTTCCCAGTGAGGCCTCCTTGGAGAACAATGGACCCTACTACCAAATTCGATACCCCAGACAGAAGCCTTTGGCAGATCTAATCACAAGTTACCTTTTTGCTCGGATGTCCCTATTTTTACCTATTATTCAAAGTAATACATGCTTCCAAGGGCATTTGGTCCTTTGGGGGCCCCAAACCTAATTCTTGGAGTGGTAGAAGAGTCTCTCTAAAGATGATAGTAATCCTACAGATGTATGATTTGCCTGTATTCAAATAGTCTCGCTTCGACATGAAGCTTTTTATCCAAAGTAATAATTCCCATTCTCCCTTACTCTCTGGTAAGGTCGGAAATAGGAAACCCATTCCACGTTCTATGGTGCCATCATGTATTTTACTTTTAATGTTTCTGTTAATCCCATTCTGATTCACTATTTCCACAGTGTGGTAGTGACTCTGATGCTTCCTCAGTTAGTGAGTCTTTTGTTGCACTCTCTTCATTTATTAATTCATCAAACTCTTGGTGTGCTAGGCACTAACATGTTATAAGAGCTATTACCATTGAACAAACAAACAAACAAAAACTTAACTAAATTAGAGAGCAAACCAGTCAACCCCAGAGCCTTTGGATTCTGGAGCTAATACATCATTTATTCCCTGGTAATTGAGCATTGGGGTTCCATTGGTGCATTGGGTAGCGTTTGTTCTTCTAAAATCATGCCATCTTTATAGACCTCATCATACCTAAGTGTTTCCTTTAATGTTACTCTTTCAAAGCCAAAAACCCAAATACTCCTTGTATTTAATCAAATTTTATTTTATATAAGATAGAATAATTATTATTCTCAGTTTCTGTACTGTGTAAAGTTTTCCTAAAATATTTTAATGAAGTTCTTCCATCCTTCCTCTTTCTTGATCAGTACTCCAGTTTGGAGCCAAGAGTATAACTTAGTGGTAGCGTACTTGCTTAGCAAGCTCCAGGCCCTGGGTTCAGTCCCTAACTCTCTCAAACCTTCCATCCCACCCCCCTAAAAAATAAAATAAAACATTACTGTAGACTGTGCTAAGTCACAGACACCCACATGAAAGGAATGCACAAATGAAATGTTCAGGGGAGAGTGAGCTAGTTCTCTAGGTGAATAGCAGATGGGAAGGACTTTGGGTTTGTTGTCAAGAGCTGTTTTTGATAGCTGGCTCTGCCACTTTCCAGTTATGTGAACTCCAGTTTGCCTGTTAATTCTTTCATCTGAACAAGTAGCAAAGTATTGAAAGCTCTATTCAGGAGTTTAATGCTCCTTGGTTATTTAAATTCTAAAACATGTGACGTCCCATTTCACTGCTTACCTAGGTGGATGTGATCGTGACACAGGGAGGCCTCGCTGGACATTTTAACCAGATCATGGCATCTGTGAACACCCTGTTCCAAGCCACTCACATTATGCCTCTGCCAATTATCATGATCCAAGAGGAGTATCGCATCTACCTTCTCCAGCCGGTGAGTGAAAAGTAGTCATGACAGTTCCACAAGGCATCTAGCATTCTACAGGATGCGCAGAACTTTAGTCATGTGTTTTCTAACTCTGAAGTCAAGGACTCTTTGCTTGGTTGTAGTTGCTTTCCTTTACGGCCCCAAGTCCCTGAGTAGCACAATGGCAGAGAAGTCTCAAAGTTGACATTTTATTGCAGCCAGAAGAAAAAGAAAATATTGTAACTTTTAATTAAATGAGTAAGAATTAAATTTAGCATGTTTGCATTATGAGCAGCTGAATGTGAATGACACTTGAGAAAACCCTCAACACAAGGGAAACACAAGACTTGGCAAATATATCAAATGGAATTCTCATATATTTTGAGTGTTGTCCTTATAATTGGAAACTGGATTTGATTTTGTTAAGCACTTAAAAGGAAATCTTTAGCTTTTACTACTCCTAACTTGCCTGATTATTAATTTTACTTCTTAAAGTAAATTTTTAATGATGATGTCATTCTTAACCAATGGTATCAGAAAATTTCTATCAGTGTAGTGCATAGAATAGAAACCTTACTAAATAAACAAATTTTATAAAGTTTATTGGTATATTTCAGTTAAAAAAATTAATCAGCAGTTGGGTATGGCAGTACACACCTGTAATCCCAGCAGCTCAGGAGGCTGAGGCAGGAGGATTGCAAATTCAAAGCCAGCTTCAGCAACTTAGTGAAACCCTGTGTCAAAATAAAAAACAAAACTAAAAAAAAAAAAGAATTGGGGATATGGCTCAGTTGTTAAGTGCCCCTGGGTTCAATCTGTAGCACAAAAAATTTAATCAGCAACATTTTAAAGAAGATAGTAGATAGTTCTTGTTTTTGCTTCTTGTTATTGTACTATGTACAGATGACTTGCTGTCATTTGTAGTGAAAAATTTATTGTTTACGATAGTTGATCAAATGTGCACTGAGCATTGTTTAGCAAGTTTTACTTTTTTTTGTTGTTGTTGTTGTCCCCTTGGCTCTTTACATTACCTGGCTTCAGTGCTTCCTAGAAAAATGTGAAAGAGAAGCTGGGGAATTCAGATTTCAAACTCTGTACTCCCCCTTTATTTAGCAGTTATGTAGTGCCCACTGCAGTTGGATTAGTAATCACATTTGATCTCTGATGTCCAGTTCTTGTCTAGTGGAGGAGACATTTATAAAAATGTATTCATAGCTGTGTTAGCTTTCTGTTAGTATAAAAAATGTCTGAGGTAATCAAGTTATAAGGAGGAAAGATGTAACTGGCTCACAGTCTTGGAGGTTTCAGTTTGTGACCATTGGGTCTGCTCTGTTGCTGTGGGTCTGTGGCAGATCATCAGGGTGGGAGAATGTAGTGGGATAAAACCACTCACCTCATGGCCAGGTCATGAAAAGAGAAAAGAAGAAAGAGGTAGTTCCCATTATCCTTTGAGATCATGCCTAATGACCAAGCCCTCCCCTGGCCCCACTTCCCCTAAGTACTTCCCTGGGGCCCAAGCCTTTACCACATGGATCTGTGGGGGACTCTGAAGATCCAAACTATAGCAATAATGCCATGTTAAAAGCTTAGTGCAGAAAGATGATGAGAGAACAAATAATTTGGGAATGGTGTAGCTTTACACAGGCACACATGATTTATTTACTCAATTAGTGCAACAAAATTTATCAAATACCTTCTATTGGACAAGCTCCTTCTAGAGGTAAGAAATCATAAAAAACAGACAAAACCTTTGTTTTCTTGGAACATAACTCTACAGATTTTACATTTCAACAGAATCTTCATGGATGAGTAGATATTTGCCCTGGGAGAAAATGGGAAAGACATTCAAACCAGGAGCTGCTAGTAAGGAAAGGTGGTGCAGGTGTGTGGTAGTATCTGGAGGTGATTGTGTGCAGCTAGCATATGGACTTCAGTAGGGAAAATACCAGAAGATAAAACTAGAAAGCTAGTGTGGGCACTGATTGTGAAAACCTTTAGATTATACACAATAGAGTGTGAACTTGCGTGGGTACAGGTTATGGAAAGTCATTGAAAAATTTTAGTTAGTGGAGTGACATGCACAGACATGCTTCTTGTATTCTTATTGCATTTATACTGGTTCAATGCCCCTGTTTCATAACAATTTCTGAGGTTTGAAACTTTCTATCATTGTGAAGCAGTGAGCTTTATTATGTTGTATGGAATTGATGGTATGATACGTAATCAACCCTAACTTCTCTCTGTAGATACTCTGGTTAATAGATTACTAATTCTAATTCAAAATGAGGTGCAATGACTTTTTTTTTAAACAATCATCTTCATGTGGTTCTCAGCTGAGTCTCAGTAAATGTTTTCTTTTTAAAATTTATTTAATTCATTTATTTTTATTTTTGTAATTGGAATATTAACTGATAGAGTTGCATCTAAAACATGGCTTCTCTACTTAATGTGTCTCCATTGCTTTTGGGGTTCTGCATCTTCACTCTGCTGTGATGGTGGACTTTCTGATGCATTCATCTTGGGATACATCAGACTTCCTCCATCTTCCTGCTGCTGGCTATTTCCAACCATTTCATTTTCCTGTTCCCTTTCTCCCCTTTTTCGGCAACTGCTTGCATTACCATTGAATGTGTATAAGATCTTTGTATTGTATTCTGTATATCTCAGAATTTCCCATTCATACTTTCTACATCCCCATCTCTGTGGGCTGCATGCTGAAGAACTTCATCTCCTCTGTGTTCTGCTTCTCTCTTCTGCCTCAGCCTGTTTCATGGATTTGCTGCTAAACCCCTCCACCGGGCTTCTTGTTCCTAACACAATTCTGCTTTTTTATATGCTTGCCTTTATTATATGCTTGTTTTTAAGGCTCTTAAAACATAATCACTAAACATCTCCTTTGCCTTGTGATTTTGAAACTTTCCCCCAGGGAATTATGTGAGGCATGAGTTAAAGCATGTCCAAGGGCAGTTTACATTTGCTTTTGCCAAGCTCCTGAGCAGACTTTTAGCCCGTTTTGCTGGGGGCTTCAAGAACTCAGGACATTTTGTTTAGTACCTTCCTGGACCACCTAAGTATCAAGGGTTCTCTTCTCAGGAGATCTGCTTTCTAGAGACCATCCCAGCTCTGCTTTCCCATCACTTTTAGTAAGGGAATGACAAGACAAGTAGTCATGCAAACCAAAATTATTGTGTTGGAGATCAAAGATACAGATAGGTCTTATGTGAGTCAGCATATATTTAAGCAATTTCCTTTGTTTACATCTGAAATGTGATGGATAGCAAAATTCCATTAAAATGTACACTAAAATGATGCTGCCCAAACATTGTGTATCCCTGGGACTTGTATCCCTGGGACTTGTATCCCTGGGACTGGGCCAACTCTGCTAGTGTTTGCTCCATGTGACTTCACACTGAATGTGCTAGCTATTGTACACACATTAGAGTGCGCATACACATAAGGTAGTGTGCACATTTGGGGGTATTCCAAATAGGTTATCCCCGGGATGCTGTTCATTGTTATTGGGAATCATAATCATAGTCAGGAAAGGCAGAAGGAACATGACAAACTTAAACTGAAACCATTTTAAATATTGTGCAGCAAGGATTAAGACAGTGTGAAGTGTTTAGTGCCACAGAATGACATTAAAAATTCTTAAATTTATTTGAAACATTTACAGTAACATCTCACTGTTGAGTAGGGAAATATTTTGATGTTTTTACATGCAGGAGCTCACTTGAACTTCATAGCAACACTGTGAGGAAAGCTGGACAGGTAATAGAGTCACACCATAAAGGCTTTTGCCTCAAAGTCTTTTCCACACCACTATGTTTCCTCTTTTATGGGGTTAATGGACTAAAAAAAAAATGACAAGCTCTTAAAACAAGTCAAAGCCCATAGGCTGGTAATTTTCCATAAGCAATGTGTAATTGAGTGGCCAGTTGGTGTGTGTATATGAATATATGTATATAAATATATGTACACTTATGTATGCATACACATGCATACATACATATCCAATTTTTTCCTACATCTTTTTCAAATAAGATAAAACTTGGGTTCACTTTAAACATATATTCCACCTTATTACAGTCCCTCTAAATTAAAGAAAAATGACTGTATGAATTTTTCTAAACTACAAAAGTCTTCCTTCCTATAACAATAATCTTTATTTTATAAACAGATGACATGAAATTACCATTGGGATTTGTTAACATACATTAAAATGGTAAAATTCAATATCAGTATTAATTATCATGAATGTTAGGTCTGAGAAAAGTGCTTTCTAAAATTTTCTTTTCAACTCTAAATTGTCTGAAACAAAAGATACTAGCAGAAGGACTAAGTTCTCTTATGGAAACTGTTTGTTTTGTAAACATTTTACCACTGCAACCTACAAGAGAACTATAGTGGATTCTGCCTTATTGACCCTAGAACTAAAGTATGCTTCTCTTGATCTTACCCTTAAGTCTTCTTAGTGATGATCTGTGATGTTCTCTGCTTCTTTTGGAGATTCTACATGTGAGACTCTCATGTGACTAGAATGTATACATAACTAATGATTGTTCATTGATCAAAGTTATGTTAGGCTTTTGGGACCGAGCTCTTTATCTACCAGCAGTTCACTGAAATTTGTGTGGTGTGTTCCAGTCTAAAGTCTGCATTCTCCTTTGATCCCCTTTTTGTGATTTATTTTTGTCTATTGTAAGTTGGATTTTGGATTTTAAAACCAGGATACAAAAGTATAGCTCTGCATCTGTATGAATATGCGTGGGCTTTTAGCATATACATTTGCATGGGCTTTTAGCCTATACATTTGCATATTGTATTTGGGAATAGGTCAATCACTACGGGTCAAAATATCTATGTTTGAAAACCTTGGCATGTGTTTTCTTTGAAGGAAATGCTCAATCTGCCATGTAGAAATTGAGAATTTAAAATAGGATGCATAATAGTTCCTTCCTCATTTTTACTTCCAAAAAATGTGTTCTTGGTTAGATACTATCGCCTTCCATGGGCAGGAGAGCTCACAGAACAGTAGATGCTCTGACAGGAGGCATCGTGGGTGTCCGTGACCTGTTGGGCCGTGTTCCCTCAGAAGACAGGCATTGCTCAAGGCTGTGTTTATCATGCCGCCTGCACAGACTGCAAGTGGCTGGGTTTCACATGCACACTTTCTCATTTTCTGGTTATGTGCTTCTGAGGAGTACAGAAACATGAGCTTCTGTACACTGAGCATAAATTATCTTTTATCTCCAAGTTTTATGACAGTTTATAATACAAGTTAATAGGATTTATGACCAAGAAATGAGATGTCCTGGAGTTAATAAGGCGTGCCTTTTACATTATCCCAAACCTTGTTCAGTAATTCCTAATCAGGATTCCAGGATTGGATGTGGAGCCAGTGTTAAGGAGCAGACTTCTGTCAGTCTTTATCTCAGTCGAGCAAACCTCACATGTGTTGTAAATATGCCTTTCTTGTGATCTTAGTTGTGTTTTACTGCCACGTGCTTTCTCTCACCAGTTTAATTATTTGCTGGGTGCAAAGTCCTGCCCTCTTATATATTATATGTTTGTAATACCGGGAGTGAATATGATAGGAATATGTTCATAGTCTGATAGAAGCTGAATATTCACCATGAAGATTTGGCATGTGTGATGTTTCTACTGAGAGTTCAGGTCCTGGGTCCGTGTACCAATCCATACCCCTGCTGAGCGGTTTCATCAGTGACAGCAGCCAAGAAGCAAATCTCAGTGTAATTTGGAAAGGGGACAGAGAGCACTCAATTTCAGACTGAAATCTTCTATTTGTTGTCTCATTTTAATTCCTTTCTTTGGAATAATCATTTTTTAAACTTTTTATTCTTCCCTCTGTCTTCTATGATTTTTGTCATTGTCTTGGCCTCATAGAATCTCCAAGGTAAATTATGTGGCAGTGAAGAACTGATAGTCTAAGCAGTGTTGAAGTGTTAAAAGATCATTTTATGTATAAGCATTTGTAGAGACACATATGAGATCCACCCAAGGATATTTATAATAATTCTTGGAAGGAAAAACTGATGCTGATATCAAAGAGACACATACATACACATCTTTCTTGCTGCAGTATTCACTGTTGCAAACACCTGGGATCCATCTTGGTGCCAACAGTGAAAGAAGGGATAACACAGATGTGGGACATAGACACCATGGAATATTATTCAGTCATCAAAAGAACAATATCCTATCATTTACAGAAAAATGGATAAACCTGGAAGACATTATGTTAAGTGGAAGAAGCCAGACACTTCTTAAATTACCACAAGTTTTCTCTCACGAATATGTTTTAAGAAGTTGATTGGAATGTATAATGGCAATTACTGGGGGCTGGAAAGCATTGAGGGGCAGGGGGATGGTGGGAGGGTGGATGAGGGAACCCACACACAGTTACATAGAGGTAATAAATTCTGGTCTTCCACAAAGAAGGCATTGCTCTTCATGATATATTCATGATAACCTATTATATATTTTATGAATAACTGGAACAGATGCTTGCAGGCTCCAAACACAAGGTAATGAGGAGAGGGAAATGCAAATTACCCTGATTTGATCAGATAACATTATGTACATGTATTGAAATATCACACCAACCCCTTAAATAGGTATAATTCTTTAATATTAATCAATGGTATCTTTCAAAATGTTTGAGGAGACGGAAATGTTAACTGCCCTGATTTGTTCATCACACTCTACACATGTATTGAATTATCCCATTATTCTCTATTGATTTTTACAATAAATTAATTTTAGAAAAGAAAACCAAATGAAATGGATCTCATGCAGTGCCAGTCTAGAAGAGGCATCTTATCTAGACATAGGTCTCTGCATCAGGCCTTCCAACCTACCTTCCTCCTCCAGAGGGCAAATGCCCACTGCTGCTCTGTCCACCCACCTGGGAAGGCCTGGCCAGCGGTGTGGTTGCTGGGAACTCCTGTCCCTTGGTTGCCTGCTTTGCTGTGTGGGGTCCGCAGTCGCTGCCCAGCTGGAGCGTGCATGGCACCCCCTTCCTCTGCATCCCCTTGTCCATCTCTCCAGATTTTCCCAGCCTTCCAGGGAGGTTTGTCAGTGCCTGTTCTTCTCTTCTCTCCTCTCCCTCTCCCTCTGGGTTCTTTTTCCCTTCCTCCTCGAAGCATTTTAAAATTGTAACACCAAAACCTATCCTGTCATAGTAGACATTGGTGTATGTGTTAGTAGGAAGACCATGTATTTTAATGTGAAATAAGACAGTAAGAAGTAAAATTTCAGGGTTGTACAATTCTTGTCTTTTTAGAGGTCTCAGTGTCCTCTTTAAGTTAGTATAAAAATATTCCCTGTATGATTTTAGACATATTTAATCAAACTAGTTTTCTTTGAGAATTAAGCCCAACACTCAGATTATTTATTTTTTGACTTTGCTGACTTACCATCTTAAATACTTACATCTAAACACCTATAGCACCTATTGCATAACAGACACTGCAGACACTTGAAGTATGGAAATAGGAGGCTCTGCCTCCTTTCTCCAGCTCATGCTTTAGTGGAAGAGAAAGGAGAATGATATAAAATTCAGAAATATGCTGTAAGAAAACACGGTGCTGGGGGGGATGGCTGGAGAGAGCAGTTGACTGGGATTGGGTGCAGGGTGCTGGAGATCCCTGGGTAGTTTCTCAGGGGAGATGGTATCTAAATTCACACCTGATAAGGAGTTAGGCAAAGAAAGGAGTAGATACTTAATGTGGGAGTAATCTGATGTGCCAAGCCCAGGTGACCTTAGAGAATGAGTCACATTTGGTAAGCAGTGAACTGCTGACCTGGGGCACCAGATGAGGAGCAGCTAGAGGCAGGCCCCAAGCAGCAGAGGCTTGTTCACATTGTCTGGAAGATGGTCTGTACATTGAAGGTGAAGCCCAGGTACTAAGCATCTCAGAATGGTGTTTGACAGGCATTTAGGTAATTTATTCTGGTAGCACTGGAGGATGGAATGATTAGGGGGAAGTAGAGGTCAATTAACTGATTTAGAAAACACCCAGAAAGAAATGGTGAGTCAGGAAGTAAACAGGAGCATGAAGAGAGCCGGGGTTCACTGGGGGTGTGTTGCAGTCTTCATTGTAGAAATGGGAAGAGGGGGGGAACCAGTGCCCAGGCTGTGGCCAGGGCTGCATACCGGGGCTGCATACCGGGGCTGCATACCACTGCCCTACGGGAGAGAGAAAGTGAGAACAGATCAAAATGGGGAGATGGCCAGCGGGTCTGGAATGTAAAGAGATGGATCTGTCTTTGGAACCAAGTATAATTGCCTAAAAGGGTCCTATGATCTGACCTGGAGACACTCACCTTTTGAGAATCCTCTTAAAATCCTGGGGAGGACTCACCACATTCTTTACCAAGGTACCCAGTGAAAAGAGCAATGGCAGGTCACTGAGTCCAGGGAGGACCTCCCAGAAAAGAAGCAAGAGACCTGAAAAGAGTGGAGCTGCTGAAATCAGGGTGGTTTAGCGCTTCAGGGGGACATGAGTGTTTAGTTAGGGTGTCAAGAATTAAAATAGGAAATGGATTAGACACTTGGGAAGAAACTTGTAAGGTGCAGCTGTCCCAGCACAATTTGGTTAGAAAAAGGTTACCATTACTTGGTCATTAAATGGGAGGGGCAGCTAAAGTACATTTCTCTAGGTTATCGTTTACCCTTTTGCACTGTTGCCTTGTAGCAGCTGAAGTTTTTGGACTCACCTGGGAACTAATGATGGCTTATAAAATTGTTCTGGTGGGACCTTCACCAAGTGGAAAACAAATAGGGCCATAACTGGTGGATGGTGTGGTGTTGTTCTGTCTTCCCTGCCAGCCTGGGCACTCAGCGGTGGTGCTGTACCTTCCGTAAACTGGCTTGCATCTCTGTACACACTAGAGAAGTACTGTTCAACCTATTTTTAGATCATATTCTCTTCCAAATAAGGAGGAGTCTACTGGCCATGCCCAGCCCGGGATTTTCAAAAGGCTTTCCCTCATCTTCTCCCGGCTAGTCCTTGGTCTGGGCCTAATCTGTGGACACCTGGGTCGGTCCTCCGAATCTCCCTATCAGCACTGGGGAAAACTGCTTCATCTGTTGTTTTACAGTCTGGCTCCCATTCCTCTTTTCTCCACAATTGAACTCCCTATTCTCTGCCAAAAACATGTTTGTTTAAGTCACTCTCTTTTGAAGCCCTACTTAAAATTTCAGCCTTCCACACAGCATTTCCAAAACAAACAAATGGCTGTAAACTCACTTTATCTGGATCGATTTTCTCACTTTTTGTTTTAATCCATTTGGCTACTGTCACAAAATTCCATAAACTCTATGGTTTACAAGCAGAAATTTATTCCTTACAGTTATTAGAAAGTCCAAGATCAAGGTGCTGGTGGATTCAGTTTCTGGTGAGGGCCCAGCCCTGTCTCAGGGATGGCTCCTCCTCCCTGTGTGCTCACATGCACAGGGACAGCTGAGCTCCATGGGGCATCTTTTAGAAGGGCCATAATCCCACAAGGACTCTCATGAGCAACTTACCTCTCACACCTTGACACCATTATGTCTGTGGTTAGGTTTCAGCATACTAATTTTGAGGAGGAAAAAACATTCAGACCAAACAATTTTTTAAACATTTTCTTTTTTTCTTTGGGCCTCAAATAGTCCAACTATAAAACAAAATTCATTAAGTTATATTTTTCCTCATATTCTAAGTTAAAAATATATAATTACACACTTTAATCTAAGATGAAATAACAGTTATCACAGTTAGTTTTTCCAGTGTTAGCCAAATCCAAACAAATAGGAAGTTTTTGATCATCTACCTTATATCTAGAGGAAAGGAGTGAAACAGAGTCCCTCCCTGTCACATACCCACACAGTATACAAGTCCTTCGACTTTCAAGATGTCTTTCCCTGAGGGAGATTTGTGGGAAGATGCTCATCACAAAAACCTGTGGGATCCCTCAGGAGCAAGAGGAAATGCAGCAATCTCCATAGAAACCACTTACAAGACGTAGTTGCACATTGGCCTTTCATTCTCAACCTGAGTGACAGGGACTTGGTTTTAGAGACTGGGTGTGGTCCTAAGAGTGCTGTGCAGGTGAAACAGCAGAAAGGATGCCATCAGCATTTGTCTGAACTCTGCCATCATGATTTAGCCTAATCCAATTCTAGGTAAAGTCATGAAATATCGGATGTGATGCCATTTCCTTCACCCCCTCCACAGTCCCCTTGCCAAGGACACGGTGCCCTGTGTTAGGTGCACTTCATTCAGTTGAGTGTTCCTTCAGCAGCTTCCACTGAAAATAAAAGGTCACCAACGCAGTACCAATGAACAGTGAAGCCATTTGCTGTCACCAGGAGGGAGATGGACGAGCCTCTGGGAGGAAGGCCGGCGAACACAGAAGTCTCTAGATAAAGAGCTCCATTCTGCTCCAGCTGTGTTGTGCTGCTTCTCAGCCATTGAGAGTTTTCCCCTGAATTTGGAAGCCTTTCAATCTTATTTGTTCCAAACGTGACCAAAAGTAAAAGTGAGGAAAATGAACACAAATGAAGGTGCTAGGCTGGGGCAGGAGGGTGTTGAGGGTGTTTTTTCAAACCACACACTTACCCTGGATACTTTGAAGCTCTTCCAAGGACTGGTGCAAGTGCATCTCCTGGGCCCATGCACGCACATACAATACATGTGACATGGAAGTACGCACCCACCTGCGCCAACGAAATTTTACTGAGGAAAAGAAAAGCACTCTGTAGCTCAGATTTACTGGGAAGGAGTTTTTAAAAACCACTCTCCTACATGCCTTTTTATTAATTGATTCTTTTTAGTTGTACATGATACTAGAATCCATTTTGATATAATTATCGAAGCATGGAATGTATCTTTTTCTAATTAGGACCCCAGTCTTGTGGATGTACATGATGGTGAGATTCACTGTGGTATATTCATATATGTACGCAGAAAATTTTTGTCATTATTCGAATTGTGATATTTGACTCAGAGGTATATAGAATAAGTGTAACAATGAAGTTTTGAAAAATGCTTTAGTTTCAGGAAGCAAGTTGCATCTGCAACTCAAGATGATAGACATACACATGTACACACACACACAAATGCATGCACAGAAACGTACTTTGATATAGAATAGGATTAAAGTTGTCTCTAATTCCATACCACCTTCTGAAACAGATTGCACACTGTTGATATAATATTAAGTAGGTAGGATAGTCTACACTGAAGACTGAATTAAATGTGTTACTAATATCTCTTGACTGCTATTCAGAAATTATAAAATAACTTCTGGATCTGATCGACTGGGAATTGGTCAAAAATGATGTCTTTCAGAGGTGTACAGCATGTTCAGCATATGAAGTACCTTCTTCGTTGTCTCACTTGATTTTCCTAGCAGTGTTTTAAGCAATCAGACTCTGTGTTCTTTCTATTTCTTAGATGATGAGAAAACTACATAGAGCAACATTGCAAGTGCATGGTAAATCTGATAACAGTCTGGGAGTTTTCTGAATCCTAGTCCTGTACCCTTTGCTTTATAGCTGCACATAAGAATATGTAACTTTTATTGGATCAGTTAAGAAATGGTAACCAGTTTCAAATACCTTTTGTGCATTGAGTGGTTCAATTAGGAGTATTCATTGGAATAATCTGTTTAGCTTTTCTCTCCCCAGTAAACATTTTATTATGATAATCATCATGTAAGCAGATAAATTAAATCAACAGCACAATGAACAGTGTATTCCAACCAACTACTTTTAATGTTCTTAAACACTTTATCACAAAAAGATGCTCCTCAACCTTTCGTGATTGAGGTTATTGGACTTATGGTAACCCTGCTGTCAGTTGAAAATATTTGAAAGTAGATTCTAAACACCTAACCTGCTAGACTTTGTAGCTGAGCAACTGTTGAGCAGACACTGTTAGCTGTCATGATCTCCTGGCTAACTGGGAGCTCTGACTTGTGCTGCTGCTGTCTGGCATCACGAGGTAGTGCCAAGGCTCTGTTAGTCAGGGGATGATCACTGTGACCAAAATAACTGACAATAACAAATTAGAGGAGGAAAAGTTTATTTTGGACTCACAGTTTCAGAGGTTCAGTCCATGTTCTGCCAACCCCATTGCTTTGGGCTCACAGTCGGGCAGAACATCATGGCTGAAGGGCATAGCTGAAGAAAGTTCCTAAACTCATGGCAACTAGGAAGGAAGTAGAGAGAGGAGTGAAGAGAAGCCAGGGACAAGATATACCATTCCCAACTGCTCCCCCCAGTGACCTACTTCCAGCCATGTCACCACCTGCCTTCAGTTGCCACCCAAAAGTCCATTCAGATTATTAATCCATCAAATGGATTAATACACTGATTAGGTAAGGCTCTCATAATCTAATTGTTTCACCCCTGAACAATCCTGCATTGTCACATGAGCTTTTGGGAGATACCTTATGTCCAAACCATAACACTCATATTGCTAGTCCAAGAACTGACCAAAATTCAAAATTTGAATATGCTTTTTACTGAATACAAACTGCTTTCACAATCATAAAGATAAAAACTGATACATCAAACTGGGAACGATTTGCATGCTCTGTCTCTACCTATGGCTGTATTTTCTTTTTAAATTACTTAAAAGTAAGTTGCAGGCATCACATCATATTATCCTAAGTATTCCAGAACGGGAAATGATGTTTAGAAATCGAGATCTGAGCAATAGGTGTGCTTGTTTCTACTGTATGGTATTGCTTCTCACCTTCCAGTGAACAGAGCTAAAATAAAAGTGTGTATATTTGTGTGAATATATGTGTGTACATATGTATGTACCTATGTGAATATATATGTAAATCATGAGTTAATAATGTTGGTGTTTTGGAATTAATTTTAATGTACATTTTAAAAATTATTTGTTTTCTATTTGTATTTCTTTAGCCTAAAAACATCCTAGTTTGAAACAGCATGCTTGTTTTATGCTATAACATATAGCAACGAGTTTCAAAGTAATCACATCCCTATTACCATAAACCGTAAAACTACTGAACAAGCTTTGAGATTTCTTAGCAGGTTTTTCTGTCTTTAAATTTTCAGTCAGAGTATTGTGTCTAAATATTTTCACTTGAAATAGTAAGTTTTGTTCTTTCTGGATCTCTTGCTATTAATTTCATCTGCTCTTAGGCTTATTTTGTTGCAGTTTGGAGTTATAAAATTTTTTTCTCAATTACTAACATGATTATGTAATGCCAAAAGGCAAAGGTTGATTAGAAAGTATCCTCAGGAGATCTCACTTTTATTCCTGTCTCTGCAGCAACACTACCCTGTTTCAGATTATTCCAGATTCTTGTAAAAACGATAAAAACAGAAACAAAACAAATGTGTATATGTATTCTCATTTCCCCTTCTTTTTATATAGAACTTGGTATTTTATGAACATTTGCCTGTGCGTCCCTTGTTTGCACTGGACAGTCCGTGTTGGAGACCCTCCTATTCAGAAACAATACCTCTTCTTTGTCTTATTATGGCTCCTTTGTGCTCCAGGATGTGGAAGAGCTTTAGTGTGGCAGACTTTACCTACCTGCAGCTTTTTGAAATATCAAACTGGAAATTCAGACAAGGGAGTGTTTGTTTGGGTTGTGGGTGTATATTTTTCAAAAAAGATTTGTTAGGGACTTCTGTGTATTTTCCTGTTAAGAACTATTTTTCTCTCAAAGCAACCATATGAGGTAGAGAGAAGACAGTTTTAAAGATGAGGAAACCGGGTTCCCCAAATGGCAGAATGACTTGGCAAGGATTATTGTGCCTGTTAAAGGCACATTTCAGAATGCAGATAGACCCTTTAACCCTCTCTGCTCCACAACTCTGTTGCCAACATGATTTGTAAGTTAGCATGATGCCAATCTGTATAGAAGAAACAATATTAAACAATAAACACATTAAGCAAATATAACCTATAATGACCATGTAATTCTTCTGTAATAGAATTGTACTTACCTTTCATCACACGTTGACACCGCCCAGCTGAGTCAATTTGGTGTGGGAGACAAATGAGTAGCAAGACTCTTGAATTCGAAACAGTTTATTGATGATTCAGAAACTGGGAACACCGGCACTCGAGGAGAGCCGGCTTATATCCCCTCCAGGAGGTGAAGGGTAGGGCCAATGTGCTAGTTAAGCAAAGATCAGGTGAGGAGCTAGCTGTTCAATCATGGTAAAGGTCAAAACGAGCAGGCATGAGCAGGAGCACTCGGGAACACATGTGCACGCATTGTGTGCGTGGACTTAATTGAATACGGCCAATGATAAAACACCTGGGTGTGCTTATGTTAACCGACTTCCTCACCACCGATGTGATCAAAACAACTTCTGGCTGGCTGCCAGGCACCATTTTGGCGTAGTCCATATGGCATAGCCCCCAACAACATGTAAATATGTTTTTCAGTAGAAAGAAATGAATATATATGATCAGTTCTTATCAAGGAGGAAGAATATTCCATTTTAGCTCAGATACTGGTGATAACAAATCCGATTCCTTCCATTCTGGAAAAAAATGTAGTGAGGAAAGGGCCAAATTGATTCATTGCATACGCCTTGGCCTTTCTAGTTGTCTTATGACAGGAAGCCAATGTCACCCCTACTAGCAGCCCTCTGGGTAAAAGCACAGAGTAGAGAGCATTGGTCATATTTTACCAGGCAAGTTTTGTGTATAAAAATATTGCTCAAGAGACAGTAGAGAAGGATTGCTTTTCTCCTGAGTGATGCTACCTATTAACAAGTGGGCACTCTTTGAATTTTGATAACAGTAATTGAAAAGCTGTGAATAGACCTTCATATTTTTTTCTGAGCATATTTCACTCTATACAATATTTCAGGAGCCAAGAAAGTCTTATAAAAAACAAAAGATTTTTTGTTCATGTATTCATTCAACCAACACTTTATTGAGGGCTTATTCATATTGAGCATTTTGCTAGACCAAGGATGAATAAGATGAGCTGAAAGAGTTGAGTTTCTTCACTAAACAAGTGTTGCAGAATAAAATAAAGTAAATTCAATAGTTTCAATTACATCATTCAGAATACCATGGGAGTCCAGAGAAGCAACATAACATTCCCACAGAAAGGTAGAGGAAAGATTCCAGGAGGAGTCATTGCTAAGGTGAGCCCCCAAAGCAGGCAGATGAGTGGGGGTTCCCAAGAGTGAAGTCCCACAGGGACAGTGTGGGCCAGGCTGTGTGGTGAGGACACTGCACAGCATACATGGGAGACTCTAGAGAGCCTCACGTTTCTGGGAGAGAAACAAAGGATGTGGTTGGTGGTCTGGGAGGCTGCAGAAAGAAGGCAGGAAGAATCACTTTAGAATTTAAATAGGGGATCCTTAAAGTTTTTGGACTCTTGAGCCCATATGAGAACCTGCTGAAAACCATGAATATTCATTTTATATACACTCAGATTTTTAAATGTTATCTTAAACATTTATAGAAGCTCTGAGCCCACATAGACTTCTACGTAGAAACCTGCTGTTTCAAAGAAATTTTCATCTTTTACCTTGTTATCCTGCCAGTTATCAGGAAAAGGGTTCACTTTTATTCACATCAAGGAGCTTCCATTGAGTTAAAAAAAAAAAAACTGTTAAATGGGGCAACAGCCAAAATTCTTTGATAATAATAAAAATAACATTGGTGCCTAACAGTCTGACCATGTTCTAGGCACTGTGCTGTAAGTAGTTACACGTGTTAACTTGATTTTTTTCTTTTGTAAACTTCAATAAGAAGCTCATAATTCTTTGAAATGCTTATTATTATCCATTTCTCAGATGAGAAAAAACTGGAATCCGAGGTCTTATTCACAACTAGTAATATGCAAAGGTGACATGTACCATTGTGTTAGTCAGTTTTCATCACTGTGACCAAAATATCTGACCAGGGCAACTTAGAGGAAGAAAGATTAGCTTTGCCTCATGGCTTCAGAGTATTCCTTCACGGCTGGCTGCCTCTAAGGCAGAACATCATGGCAGAAGGGTGTGGTGGAAGGAAACTACTCAGCTTATGGCAAGTGGAAAACAGAGAAGGAGGGAAGAGCCAGGGACAAGATCTCATCCCCAAGAACATGTCCCCACTCACCTAATTCCTCCAGCCCTGCCCTACCTGCCCACACTTCCCATGTCTGCCCAGGAGGCCAGTCACCTGTCAGTGGTTTGATTATTCAACTGATGAGGTCAGAACCCTCATGATCCAGTCACTTCCCAAAAGCCCACCTCTGAACCCTGCTACACTGGGAACCAAGCCTTCCACACATGAGATTTGGTGGACACTCACATCCAAACCCTGTGCTGCTTGTGTTCTTCCCTGAGACAAAAACTGTTGAAGTTGATTTCAATGCTCAAAGCCCAGACTGATTGGCCATAGATATAACTCAGCAGGAAAACCTTACATTTCTTTTCATTGACCTAGCACCTTAGTTTTAAAGAGTTTTGCCCTTGAAAGCACTCGTTCATTGTAACCCTATTCATAACACTGTTTCAAATAGTATCAAGTGTGGCTTCAGAATTGTTAGTTGTAGCACATAATTGGTATTGTATTTTTCAGTGGACTGCCATGGAGAATTTCATTTCTACAGTCAAGTAGTGTATAATTCTTCAAAATCCTTATTCTTAACGTACACTTCATTTAATACAATTTTATGTACCAAATTCTAACTTAGTACTTGGCATAAAAATATTGATGTGCAACATTAAAAAAATAAAGGAATGCTACAAATCTTTTCCTCTCTTCCTTTTATCAACAATACTTTTTACCCTGCAAATAGCATTTACATCCCAAAAAGGAGCCCTATGATTATCTCAACTGATGCAGAGAAAGACGTTTGACAAAAGTCTGCATTCGCTCATGTTAAAAAGACATACAGCACAAGTCTTTCTAACCAAAAAATATGTTCATTGCAATAACACGTTTTTTGCAGAAGAATTATATTTGAAGGAAGGAAAGCATTCAGAATTATTAGAAAGGAAAAAAGAAGGGAAATTACATGATGGTAGCATGGATAGTTAAGGAGTGAGTGTGTGAAGAAGGAATGTGGTGGCCATGGTCCTATATGGTGGATTAGGTCTGAAAATTTAAAATTACTTAATAAAAGTTGAGGTGCTGTCTAGGAGCCTGTGTCCTGAATGGGAAGAGTTAATCTCAGCTGCAGTGATGACTGGTGGCAGGTCCCAGGGAGCTGTATATCTGCTTCTCCATCTGTAGCATTGGAATCAAGATGTTCATGAAAACTAAAATGTTTGAGACCACGTGTGCAGTTACTGTGTGTTGGGGTTCTTGTGTTTTTTTTTTTTGTTGTTGTTTACTTTTAGGCTTCAATTTGGAAAGAATTGCGTAAATCATGCTTTCTATTTCACTGCACATTATGATTACCGTCAGTTTATTTCATTGTTTAGGATTTCTTGGTTTTTCTCCTGTTCCCCTCAAGGATTCCCTTTCCATCACATAAGAAACCATCTTAACATATTTAATCTTTGTCAACATGTGCCTTGCAAAGCGTGTATTCTTTACATGACTATCCTATAAAGATATTTTGTACATGCCTATAAAAGTAAGGTAGTCTTAAAAACTATAACTATAGTACCATTATTGTACCTAAAGTTAAAATAATTGCTTAATATGATAAAATACAATGTTTAGATTTTCTTCATTGTTTTAAATTATTTTTGTAGTTTGTTTTTTGAACAGGGATCCAAACAAGGATAGTATATTACAATTGGAGATATATATATATATATATATATATATATATATATACACACACACACATATATTTATGTGTGTGTGTGTTTGTGTGTGTGTACATATGTAGTTTCTTTCAGTTTACATATCACTTTTTTTCTTTGTATCCATTTTTATTTCTTTTTATTTTTCCTTTCCTCCTTCAACGTTTCTCCTGGAGAAACTTTGTCCTTTGTTCTGTAGCATTTCCAACAGTCTAAGCTCTTCACATGACATGTGTTGTGCAATTTGCATTGAGCTTTTAGTTCTGTAATTTGTAGTTAAATCTAGAGCTGCGTGCAAGGAGAACTGTTAAAAACATTTTGTGGGGGGAACGTCTAAGATAGGTGTCATTACATCATGATATTTGTCTCTTGGGGTGTTCAGTCATTGATGATTATTGCTCACATGAATCTATTAGTGTATGCATGGCACTAATTCTAAAATCCTATCACTTTTGTGTGATCTGTTGCCTGGAATCCTTCTGTAAAGTATTTTCTTCTCATGGAAGAGGCTCCTTCCTATGAGCTACTAGGTTATACTGAGAAACACTTGATATAGGAAAGCAGGGCATGGCCTACTAATTCTTGTTTTATTTACTACTTGTAAACTAGTGAGTTGGTTTCCTAGCTTGCTTTAACATTGGTGGAAGCTTTGGTTGTTGCTATTTTTTAATCTCACAGTTTTGAACTATACACATCATCAATTTACTCTAGTTATTATCTTTAATTGCTGCTCAAAGTGTCCCATCTTTGGCCAGCTGGAACATTCAGCTTGCCTCTTGAATCCTCTTGCCATGAGCCCCATAGTCTTAGATAACCTTCTTCCTTTCTATTTCTAGAATGTGTTCTCAGCTCATCTTGCACATTTTCTGCTGCAGACTTGGAATTTCTCCAGGGACCCTGTTTGTAAGAAAAATATTTAGAGACCACAATCTAGGCATCAAGGGAGGTATTTGTAGCTACTAAGTTGATTTGGTTGAAAAACTAGGACTTTTGTCTTTGGGGAAGATAACTTGAGTTCACACTTCCCAAATTCAAGACCCCAGGTAAATAATATCTTTTGGTGAAAAGAATTTTAAAATTTTGATAAAATCTGGAATAGTTTCACCAAACCAGGAGTAAATGAGAGATTTTCCTGTTTTTGAATTGTTTTTAAATTCTCTATTTACTTATTAACACTTCACATTATTCAAATTTCTGTATGTTAGTACATAGGACTCATGTGGTATCTCTGTGTATTAAATTATATTTCTGAATTACTAATAACTCTGAATGTCTCCTCCTGTGCTTCCTAATCTTTACTCATGTTTCTTTTTTTAAACTAATTTATGGGTGTTCCCTATATAATTTAAATATCAGTTTTGAACATTACAAAATGACTTTTCTGATTTCTTCATCTGCCTGTTGGCATGTCTTGATGCCCTTCACTGAGAAGATCCAGTGATTCAGTTTTCAGGATGTTGGATGGTAGCACCAATTTCTGGGAGAGGAAGAGGGTGTGTGGGATGGGAACTGGGAGGTTCTTCACTGTCGGTCAAAGATGACTGTTGAAATTTCCAGTAGAAATCTTAGATAGGGAATCATATATGTGATTAGAACAAACATTGGATTTTGTCAGTTTTAACCTTTCAAGTTATTTTTGCTGTTTCTTGAAGATTTTCCTTTTCCTTGTATTTTTTTAACCTGTAGTTTCATTTTTAAAGTGACCAACAAAATTTCTATTTAAGAGATTAGAATTGAAGGTATTTTGAATTTCCTCATGGTGGAGGGTTTTTCTTTGCATGTCTTTCTTCACAATTTAATTTTTCTTTTATCACAAATATTTCATCTGGTTATAATCATGGTTATCCAAGGAGATGTGCAGTTCAAACCTTCCTCATCCTCCCTCCCTTCTACCTACTTTGGTTGCTTTAAGGTCTGAGTATATTTCTTAGGACATTTTATTATTTCCTTCAGAAATGGGGATATTTCTCCATGTTGCATTTAGAATCTAAGAAAGAACTCAAGGTGACTTGAATCTTTAAATTCCACATGAAAATAAACTGTTTTGATGCAAATCTATAATATGTTAATGGAATTTCTCTATCAAGTATTCAATATTATAGTTTCAGAACCATCTTCCTTGGCAGGAAAATGCCAATGGTCATGTAAATGTGTATCCTTTTCAACTTGGAAAAATTTTTACTTTGGCATTATTATTAATAAAATGAAGCCTCAATTGCTGAATGTTTAAGTAGAAGTAAGTCACTTCCCTACAATTCTTGTCAGGTTTGTGATATCAGAAGTTTATCCTTGACAACTGGGCTAGCAAAGAATATAAAAAATATTTAAATCAGACATTAACATTAATATACTTTATCTCTTTTCCTTTTAGAAGACTCACAAAGATCATTAATTCTAGGTTCCTCTTTTTTATGGTGTTTATTTTCTGTTTTCATACAAATGAAAGCATTATTCTCATTATACACAATTGTATATCTATCTCTAATTTGCCCTTTTAAGAACCATAACAAATTCATTAGCTTATGTACATATACTTCAAGTACATGTTTACATATTTGAGGTGTTGTAAATGATTAATAAAATTCTCATTAGGATACAAAAATAATTAGAACATATCCATGGTTTTAGATCTTAAACTATATTTATAGTTTGAGTTTGATCATTTAGGAAGAAATTATATTAACTATTACATTTCTGCAACAGGAGAAGTGACCATCCTAGAGAAGCTAGAATAAAGAATCTTTCTTCTGGTGCAGCCTTCATTGCTTTGTTAAGGACTCATAAAAATGGCTGATGGTGCTTGCTGAGCATACATTTTAGAGGGAGAGAAAAATCTCATTGCCCTCTCTTTGTTCATCTGAGAGCTCAGGAGGCTCGTCCTAGCTGGACTTAGGATCTGCAGTGAGAAGCCTTGGCACATTTGTCTGGGCAACTCCTCTGGGTACTACTGAGCTGTCTGCCCTAATTCTCTCTTGCTTTTGACTCATCTGTCCTTGCTTTGTGATGCTGTTAGTTTTTACACCTCCCCCGGCTAAAACTGCTCAGTGAGAAGCACCAGATGCATGTGCATTAACACATCTAATTGCAGTGGATGGTGAAGCTACTTCACTTCATTCTAATGAGTCCAGAGAACTGGATTCCTGTGAGGTCACAAGGCACCATGTCCTCCTGTGTCACCCTCTCCACACTGCCCTCTGCCACCCATGCAGACATCTCCTACCTCAGAAGCTGTTCTGACATTTTTTTTTTCTTCATGTGTTCTATTTGACTACAGAAGTTTAGGTCGGGGGAGGAAAAGACTGAGAAGTGGCAGGCAGAAATGTGCTGCTTTTCTTTAAAACCATGTATGTGTGTGATTCCATGAATGGTGTGAACCTACATGGGGCACAACCAGAGATGAAAAGTTGTACCCCATTTGTGTACAATGAATCAAATGCAGTCTGTAAAAATAAAAAAAAGAATTTTGAGTAAACTAGGAATAATAAAAAAAAAACACACATGTATCTTATATGTCATTTATTATCTTTCCTTTGGAATGCATGTTTTCATAAGTTACTTAACACTAATTTCACTCCTTATAATGAGAAATAAATCTGTGGTTGTCATTGAAATAGTGTGCAGTGCTCTCTCATGCTGCTACCCTGGTGATTTATAAGAAAATAACTGTCACGGCCTCATGAAAATGTGAGGTCCCTATTGCCAATTTTTTTTTTAAATCCGGTCTGTCCCCCAGGAGACAGACCATATTAGAAGTAAAGTCAGAAGCAGAAGGCTGGTGGCTGAGAGGGATTAGCACGATAGGAGCGAGGCGAGTCTGAGGTCTGGCAGCATTTTGGAGTGGCCAGATGCCCTCCCGGACCTGCCAGGCCCTCCCTGCAGGGGGCAGGTGCACTTATACCTGGACATCTTCTGTCTGTACCCCTCTCTTCCTCCTCCACAGGAGACTGGGTTTCACTAATGTCGCTGAAATACTTGAAATTGGAGCTCCAGATATTCTCATGCATTGCTAGTTAGAGGAAAGGGCCATGTGGAGGGATGGCAAACACCTCTCATCACCACGTTTAGGACCAGGCCAGTGCTAGGATTATGCTGCACACTTCCCGTCTTGCTCCCCTCCAGGATCCTTTCATCATTAGCATCTTCACCCTGCAATGAGGATGCCAACCTGGTTTGAACCATCTTCTGCACTTGGAAAGGACATGGGTTATATAAAGGGGCAGAAAAATTGATTTTTACCTGGGTTGCTAAAAATCCCATATTCAGAGGACAACCTCACAAAATTCAAAAAAAGTAACAATTGAAGCACAATGGGTGATGTATTTAATGATCTCTCTTTACCTCAGTTAATTTGTTTTTCAGTTCCAATCTGTTTCATTTTGCGGCAGAGCTCTCAAATAAGACATTGTGGTTAGAGCACATGAAATATAGTTCAACAAGTCTATAAAAATTATTTTCAGTGAATTTTCTTATTCCATAATTTTATAGCTTTTATATTCATAATGAGCAGCTCTAATTTTTCAATAAAGGTAACTTTTAAAAGCCAAAGTTAGAATTCTGCATTGGATTGTGAAGTTATCTGTTAACCACTTTATTTTTACTTGAAAATATGTTTTAACAGGAGGAAATACAGCTTTGCCTGTGATTAAACTTGGAGAAGAGCTGCAGTCCTTTCAAAATGTTGAATTATTTAGAATTAGGTCAGTGATGTCACCATAAATTAATTTATGGCAGGTAAAATTGGCTCCCTGTGAGTAACAGAGGTAGAGGTACAGGTACAGAGGTAGGTGAACAGAAATATTGTCACACCAAAGGAAATCATATTCTGGTTTCAAATTCACAAATTGTCCTTGGAACTTACCATGGAAACAAACCTTTCCATGTTACAGAAAGCCTTTTGCCCCTTTCAGCAGATAGTTAACAAAGTTGTTTTTATGACAAAGTTCAAAACTAGCATAGATTAATCCATAGCATACAGTTGCAGGTGTGTGCATTTATCTATCACATAGGAGTAGCTGAATCGGGGCTTGTCATCCTGATGCCCTTGTACCAACGCATACCTCTTCTTTCAGAGTTCTCTGTTAACTGCTAATTCTGGTGGCATTCCCTGTCTTCCCTTGAGTGTTTATTCTGTTTCTCAGTTGAGTTGCATGTTGAATTGCTTTAAAGATGTTTCTCATCATTTTCTGTTTTTACTGTGCCTCATCCCTGAGCATGCTTCTGCAGCCTTACCTTACATGTATTGAAACTTTTGGAGTTCTATACCTGGAAATTCCTATTTACAAAATATTACATGAACTTTGAAAAAAATACATATTTTTTATAAGAAATAATATTGGACAAAGTTTTAAGACAAAGTTTTAAAGATATCCAAGCTTCATAGTAACATGTAGCATTTGCCTAGAGTGGTCACAAGTCAGATCAATGGAAAGAAAACAAATTCTTCCATCTCTCAGCATTTGGCTCCCATCCTAACTTCAGATCCCTTCCATAGAACCTGTTACATCCCTTGTTTTCTGTCTGCACATTTTAAAAATTCCATCTTTTGCTTATTCACATTCCATAGGAGATTCTTTCGTGTTCATGTAACACTTCTGGACTGTTGACTTGATCAGTGGGGTAGCTGTTGTCTCCTCAGTCACTTAGGGACCCAGACTGTTTTCAGTTCTGCCATTTTCAGTATAAAGTTTTGAAGGATGCCTAGGGAACATCTCCATTTCAGATAGTTCAAAGAAAAATGTGTCATAATAGGCCTTGAAGTAGGGTCTACTCCATTGTCTGGGAGTTAGGAAATGGACAGGAGTTTCCTTTCCTGGAAGGCACATCTGGCCCAACAGCTATAGTCAGGGCTACTCGGTTGCTGTGGTACTCTACTGTCACTCTCTCAAGTCCTTCTGATATCTGTAGGAACAAGAGTAGAGAATTAATTGTAGATGTAAGGGAGTCCTTCAGAGTAACGAATCTCTTTCATGGAAAATTCCAGAAATAATTTATAAGTTTTACATAAATGTAGTTACAACATATTTTTACAACTGTTTTGCTTGCCTGTTATTGTTGTTAACATCTCATTGTGCCTAATTTATAAATGACACTTTATTATAGGTATATAGGAATAGGAAAAGTCAGTAGTCATGTGCCACATAATGACATCTTAGCCAACAGTCCAGTGCTTTTGTAAGATGATATTGTCCAGTGACAAGGCAGCTGTCTTTGTGTGAGCATGGACTTGGATCTTCATTCAACAGAGTCAACTAACAATGCACTTCTCAGAACATGTCTCTGTTGATAAGTGACACTTCTGAAGTACGACCCCTGATTTTAGGCCTCCCCTTGGGTGAGGTCTTGGAACATATCCTCCCAGGACAACTGGGGGCAATTGTAATGGGATTTTCCTTTCCAGTTGCATCTTCAGCTTTGGTTCTGGCTTTAGAGGATTGCCTCCACTCTCTATGATTAGGACTTGGTTCTTCTCCCCCTTTTCCTTCTCTGGCAGTATCTGTGTATCTTCCTTGACCTGAGAAATTGCAGCATTACTTACAGATCTAGTTCTGATCGACCTGGCTCTTTCCCAGAGCCTACCACCCCAGCCCTGAACAACGCTCTATTGAACCCGTTCACATCCCATGGGCAGTTTGTCATGCTGCATCAGAGCTGGGGCTTCACGTCTTGCCATCTCCCTCCCTCCTTGTATCATGTGTTTCCCAAACAGAGACATAGTACTGTCTCACATGTCCTCATGTCTCTGAATAACTGGAAGGATGAACTCATTAAAAAAAGTAGGGTAACTCATCTTCCCATCCTCCCTGTACTCACAGTGGCTTTGAATTACCATCTCTAGGGAGAGGGAAGACTAATGACAGTTCCAGAGACTTCTGCTGGTCTCCCCCACTTTTACCCCACAGTCAAGGAATCACTGTGGGAATTCTGACCACACTCAAGAAGGTCCATCCTCATTATATGCTCAAGCACTGAATTTTCCATGGACTAGCAGACCTACTATGAGATGGACTAGGTCCGAGTCCTTATTCTCCACTCACACCCTCAATCTGAGGTGATGCCTCGGGATCCAGTTCTTCAGATCAGCTTTGATCCTTGTTCTATAATTCTTGTTCACATCTCTGCAATGTCTGGATATTCTCCTTTCCCCTTGAGATTCCAGGGGTTGCCTTAGTAAGTGCATGTAGACCTCTCTGGGGAAGGACTAGGAAATTATATGCTTGGGGGCTGTCACAGGGTCCTTCCTCCTGAAGATATATCCTCTCAGACATTGGTTTCAGTATTGAGAACTGCCTTATGGCCAGAAATTAGGCAAGAGATTGTGAGTTTCTTTTGTTGGTTGATTTCATTTGATTGTATGACTGAAGCAAAATTTTTGTTGCAATCCATTTATCTTATCCATTTCCAAGACTTTTTGTGGTCTTTTGAATATGTCTCAGAAGAAATATGCATCTGCCATGAGTAAAATGCCAGATGTTAAAAATTTTTAAATATTCATGATTTACTAATAATTGGAATAAAGACTTTTCACAGCTTTGATATACTATTTCACTTGCCACTGTGTCATTGGCTTGTATCATAGTATGCCAAAATCATGCACATTCTGCTCCTAGTAAGTACGGAATAACTGTGTCATGATAGTGATACACCATCCCTGCATAAGCAATAGCATTGCATTTGGATTTAAGAAATCAAAGTGAGGTTATCAAAATACCACCGACATTCAGGAACAGGACCTTTATTCTTTAATAATCTCAAAGGCTGTTTTCTTACAGACGACTATAAAAATTAAACCTAAGAGCACCTTTGGCGCATTGGTTTCTCTAAGTGCCAGCATTCGATGATGAAAAGGAAGTGCTTTTCTCGTCCGGGTCTAGAGGAAGAAAGTGTGATCAGTTATTTAGAATCTGATTTATACCTTAAGAGAGTGGCTGCCACTCTCTGTGATTTCAGGGAAGCTGGGAATCAAGGAGCAATTTTCAAAGAATTGAAAGCTAGTGCAGGGTTATGAATAAACTCTGAGAAACTTTGACCTTCCCTGCCAAATGATAAGGCCATAAATATGTTGGTAATTCTGCTTTGTTGTGAGTACCTGTTCTTTTCCATCATAGTAGGGTTTCTAGGATACCAAAAACGGGTAACAGCAAAACTAAAACAAAATTTATGGCATAAAAAATCAGAGAAGCAGCAAATACAAGGTGGAGAACATAGGATGCAGCCTCTCGTGTCTTACTTCTGAAACACGCCTGGTATCGGAGCATCTGATGTTGGAAACTTGATCATGTCCAAATCAAATTTAAAATAATAATGTGGTCACATCTTACTATTTATTTAAATGCAGAAAGCTTGTGTGACTGCCAGATGGGAAGAGAGATAGTTAACATATAGTGTTTTTAATGCTTTTTTCCCACTATGCCAAATTCATGGTGAAATATGGTTCATTCTTGCTTTGATATGATCTGTTTTGATAATCATATGCAGTATAGTGAGCATCAGTACTTAGAGAGGTACTAAGCATAAAGTGTTATGTTTAATGATTGCTTCATCTATCTTAATTTCATAACTGTTAGGGAACATTTTTCTTCTACTTCACCATTACCTTTCCCAAGTGCATACAGTAGCTTAAGGAAAAATGAAGGGGGAAAATTCAGTCTAGGTAACCTCTAGAGACAGGGAGGAAAAAGTGGTAAGATTTTTTTTTCCTTTATGAACAACAACGAAAACTTGTCAATCTTAAACTTTTTCAAAGCAATCCATACACTCTGAACAAAAATGTTTCTAAAATGTCCATTTTTCTGTTTTATGGACACTTAAAGGAGCAGAAAGGTCAGAGCTGGGAGTGGAGATGGCAGGGGGTGGTGCAGAGACCACACAGGACAGACAGAGGCACCTGGAAAGTGGCCTCCAGAGGTTAGGGTTGTCAGTCCCCTTTGGCATGCTGTGTCCTTCAGAGTTCCTTTGCATGTCAGGAACTCATGGTTGGTGGAGTGCTTCAGGCAGAGGTTCTCGGAAGCTATTTGTCCTGCCTCAGTCCTCTGACTCTGGGCCCACTTGCACAGCTGACCAGTTGGCTCTGGCTGCAGGTAGGGGTGCAGGTGGGATTGGGGACCCTGTAGCTCTCCATGTGGGCTCCCTACTGGCAGCTCCAGTGTCCTGGTGGCACAGTGACTGGCTTCGCCTAGATCAAGCTGGACCTTTTTTTCTTTTTCTTTTTTTCCAATGATGTGACCTCAGAAGTCACACCAGCACTTCTGCAGTCTCCTGCTGGGGAATACAAGAGGCATAAATACAAAGAGGCAAGGTTCATTGCATATGCTCTCAGGGTCTGACTGCCAGAGAAACAGGAGGAAGAGCCTGATAGACACACAGGAACACCTGCATACCTGTGAATGGAGGGGTATGAAGGACCAAGGGGATCAGCCAAGCATGTACATCATGCAGACCTAAGTGCATGTGAGCTCTGGCCAATGGGGGACTGCTGTCCTCCCCATTGTTACGTCAGCCCAACACGTCATGGCCAGTGTGTTTGACTATGCCCTCATCACCGTAATCTCTTTTCCAGCACAGAAATGCAAACTAAGTTGCATTAAGACATATTTGTCCCCAAATCTTAACATAACTATTCCTCAAGGTAAAGAAATATGTAACCTCCTTTTCCTTCCCCACATTCCCCCCAAATCCCACAGAACAGTATCACTCCTTTGCATTTCTGATGTCAAAGGCTCTTATCTCATCTAGCAGAGGTATGAAAATAAGACTGCTGTAAATATTAAGATGTTGGTTTACATAACTTGAAATGTGTGTTTACTCCAACATTTTGGCCAAGACACATAGATCGTATGCTATGAAGTACTACAGTAGGATCTCCTTATGGGTTACAAGTAGGGTGTGAGAAAAAAAGAAAACATTGGATTATCAATTGAAAAGACTGAGCAACCATAACTGAGAGAAAATAACATTGAATGTGGTTGATTTGAGGTAAAAGATCAAGATGTAGAAAGTAGGCAGTTGAACATTCAAGACCAGAATTTGGAAGAAAGGTCTGGTTCAGAGATGCACTTTTAGGATTTGACACAATCCAGATGACTGAGATCTCAGGGACCTGGATATAGATAGATTATGGAGGAGGATGTATCTGAGATTTAGGGCCTGTGTCCCAAAGTCTTGCAGCACTAGGGATCTGGAGAGAAGAGGAGGAGCTGGCAAAGGAGATGCAGGTTAAAAGAAAAACCCAGGAAAGCATAGTGTTCTGGAAGCACAGTAAAGATGGCATTCCAAGGAGGAGGCGTTAACCCATTGCACATTCTGCAGGTAAGTTCAGTCAGGTGAGAATCAATGATTTGCCTTTAGCTTTAGCAGTTGGAGGTCACTGGTTGTCTTGAGATCAACTTAAAAGGGAGGCGGGGCAAAAGGAAAAACTTATTTGGAATAACTCGAAGAGACCATTGGAGGGCAGTAATTGGAGACAGTACATTTAGACAGGCCTTTCTAGGAATCTTAATGTGAAAAGGAACCAACAGGTGGTGTAATGAGGTGGCAGCCGGCAGAAGTGGGGAGCAAAGAGTAGCTATTGGACGCTGCTGAGCTTAGGGCCCCGAGTGATATTTATTGTATTTGAACTGTTTGCCAAACACTATGCAAAGCTGTGTAGATGTGAAAGTCAATGAGCCATGGTTCCTGTCCCTGAGTCCAAGCAGTGTGCCACAGTACCTGGCACAGACAGCTGCATGAAAAGAATGGTAGCGGAGGTGGCATCTGAGCTGTCCTGGAACTTGATTCATCTGAATATTAATCCCATCTTCTTCTCATTAATATTTTTTGGAGAGAAACAGCTTTCTTATTTGTTCCTGATTTATATGGTGGTCTTAGTTTTTAAAAAATGCTTTTGATATCTGTTTTCTTGATCTTAGCCTGGCTATTGATTTTGCTTTAATTACACTTCTGGGAAACCCAGTAAATGTGTTTTGAAAGCGTGAATGAATGTACCACAGTCTTCTCTGCCTCTTATAGACAACCATTACCAATGAACAATTAAATGAATGGAGACATAAATATAAAGGGAAATGTTGAAGATGGGTGGATGAGATCAAAATAGGCGGTGTTTGTTCCCTTAGTAATTCATTCATTTCTGTTTAAGTATTACTAAGCATGAACTTTGAACAAATTTGCACAAAAGCCTAGAGATTGAATATAAGGAACAAAAAGATAAAAAGGAAGAATGGGAAGAAAGCAAAGGAATGAAATGAACCTCAGCAGCTTTCAAAATTAGAGGCCTACAAAGACAAGATAAGGTAGTAAAATGACAGGGACTTTAAAATCAGAACATGCCTGTGTTCAGATCTCTGGTCTGCCAAGTACTAGTTGAGTGCTGTGAACAAGTGAATTACCAGTCGAGAGTATGACCTTCACTTAGCAGTGCCTGTGCCACTGAAGGTCATTGTGAGCTCTGCAGTGCCCAGCAGAATTTGCTGACATAGCAGATGCTCAAAGTGGTCTCCTCATTGCTGAGCCCTGGAGGTTTGTGTCCCCCTAAAATTCATATGTTGAAATCCTAATCCCTGAAGTAATGATATTTGGGAGTAGATTGGGTCATGAGGGTGGAAACCTCATGAAAAGGACTAGCATCCTCCTAAAAGAGGCCTGAGAGACTCCCCTTGCTGCTTCCACCATGTGAGGACAGAGTGAGAAGCTGCCTCATATGAAATAGACTGTGAGCCTGCATCAGATGGTGAACCTGCCAGAAACTTGATCTTGGACTTCCTTGACTCTGGAACTGTGAGAATTAAATGTTTGTTGTTTATAATTGACCTGTTCTGTGGTATTTTGTTGTAGGTTACTGAACAGTCTAATACTTTTCTCCATTTTATTTAATTATAGCAGTCTCATCATTTTTCTTGGTAATAAAATTTGATAGTCATGCTAGTTGTGAAAGAAAGACATGCAATATTCTTGTGCTTTTAATCTCCCTCAGGGGTCCTAACAATATCTCATGAGGATTACGAACATGCATGGAAAAAACAGTAAACACCTAACATTTAGTAAAATAGGCTGAACGTCAGTCCCACCACCTTGTCAGCCGGCAGTCTCTGCCGAGGGTTTGTTTAGATGAGAAAGTAGAAAACATAATTCCAGGAGTTCTGTCCCCTAACAGACCACCTCACCTCTACCTCCTCCCTCTACCTGTCTTAAGGACTTGCAACCTCTGGATGACAGGAAAGGGAAGCTCCAGGGGCTTTGGTGAGCACTTGATCTGACAAAAGGGAAGAGCAGGTGGAGAGACAGCTATGTTTAGGGACACTGTGGGAAGCTGATGGCTATGGTAGGAGACTCTGCAGATCTCCTTTCCAGTAAGGAAGCTGGAGCAGTTAAGACAAGGAGGAAAATGCAAATGTATTCTGCAGTGCTGACATTCCCAGTGACTGCTTTACCATTCAAGAGAAAACATGGGAAATGAGTCCAGTGGATTGAATCTGATAGGAATTTTACCTAAGATATTCTGGCATTGAAAAATAAAAATAAAAAAACATTGTGCTACCATAGTAATAAGTTCAGTTTATACTGAGAATTCCAAAATAATAAGTTTAAGATTGCATTTTGGATAAGGCACCAGATATGAGGCCTCAGAAGGTCTTAAACTTTTCTAAAAATAATGAACAAAGTGAAGGAAATAGAAAGTAATTTGGTAAAAACTAAAGCTTCTGTATCATGGAGATATGATTCTCCCTGAAATATCTTAATGTTTAATGAAAGTATACTATAAAAATGTTTAAATTTAAAAAGTTTCTTTTTCTCTCTCCTAATATTTCACATTAGTCTAATGAAGGATATTCACACTTATTTTCTTTTTACAAATTACTAGGGCAAGGTGACTAGATTTAAAAAAAATAGAAAAGCATACAAATAAAGCCTATATTCAAATTAAACATGATAAAAGAAGGGTACCTAAATCAACATTTTTAATATAAATGCCTAAAGCTCTGTTCTTGGAACATTGCACATCTTATGATATTTAGTGCTGAGAATAATTCAGTGAGGCAGTAGTCTAACTTCTATTTTACATAAAAGTACATAATGTAATGTATACATTTACATAAAAATGTATATAGTACATGCATTTTAACTGTGCTTTGAGAACTGTTGACTGAGGATTCGTAAGTATTGATTGTATTTAGTTGGTCCTAGTGTACAGTTAAACAAACATCCTCTGGACACAGCACCAGGTCTCCCTTGTGAGCCTTTCAAGTCATCTGGACCCTCACTCATCTACTCAAATCTTGAAAACGATGACTTTCCATAGCATGCTGACACCCTTTCATGTTGACATAGTTTTCCCTTTTACTCTAATCAATTAACCAATCAGATATTTATTAGACATATAATTATGTGTTCCTTCCACTGTGCTGTATATCTAACAGGAAAAAAAAGACTCTTTATATTATCACATGATTATTTCAATAGATGCAGAAAAAGCATTTGACAAAATACAGCATCCATTCATGTTTAAAACACTGGAAAAACTAGGGATAAAAGGAACATACTCTCAACATTGTAAAAGCTATGTATGACAATCCCAAGCCCAACATGTTTCTAAATGAAGAAAAACTGAAAGCATTCCCTCTAAAAATTGCAAAAAGACAGGGATGCCTTCTTTTACCACTTCTATTGAACATGTTCTTTGAAACTATCCAGAACAATTAGACAAAAGAAAGAAATTAAAGGGTTTCAATGGGAAAAGAAGAATTCAAACTATCCCTATTTGCTGTTGACATGATCCTATATTTACAAGGCCCAAAAAACATCTAGAACTCATAAATGATTTCGGCAAATTAGCAGGATACAAAATTAACACACATAAATCAATTGCATTATTATACAACAATGATGAATCAACTGAAAGAGAAATTAGAAAAAGCTATCCCATTCAAAATAGCCTCAAAAAAAAAAGAATACTTGGGAATGAATCTAAGAAAAGAGGTGAAATACCTCTACAATGAAAACTACAGAACAGTACAAAAAGAAATTGAAGAAGACCTTAGAAGATGGAAAGACCTCCCATGTTATTAGAGAGGCAGAATTAATATTGCCAAAATGACAATACTACCCAAAGTGCTATACAGAATTAATGTATTTCCCATCAAAATTCCAATGATGTTCTTCATAGAAATAGAAAAAGCAGTCATGAAATTCATTTGGAAAAATAAGAGACTCAGAATAGCCAAAGCAATCCTTAGTGAGGAAAGTGAAGCAGGAGGCATCGCAATACCACATGTTAAATTATACTACAGAGTTATAGTAACAAAAACAGCATGGTATTGGCACCAAAACAGGCATGAAGACCATTGGGACAGAATAGAAGACACAGAGACAAACCCTTGTAAATACAATTACCTCATACTAGACAAAGGCCCCAAAAACATACATTGGAGACCAGAAATCCTCTTCAACAAATGGTGCTGGGAAAACTGGAAATCCATATGGAGTCAAATGAAATTTAATCACTATCTCTCATTCTGTACAAAACTCAACCCAGAGTTGATCAAAGACCTAGGAATTGGATCAGAAACTCTGCACATACTTGAAGGCCCAACACTCCAACATGTCAGCTTAGGAACTGACTTCTTCAATAAGACACCTAAAGTGTAAGAAGTAAAATCAAAAATCAATAAGTGAGATGGCATCAAACTAAAAATCATCTTCACAGCAAAGGAAATAATCAGGAGTGTGAAGAAAGAGAGCCTACTGAATGGGAGATCTTTGCCACCCTCACCTCAGATAAAGTGTGAATTTTCAGGATGTGTGAAGAACTCAAAAAACTTAACACCAAATGCAAATAACCCAGTTAATTAATGAGCAAAGGAACTACACAGACACCTCTTGGAAGAAGAAATGCAAACAGTGAACAAATATTTGAAAAAATGTTCATCATCTCTAGTGACTAGAGATGCAAATCAAAACAATACTGAGATTTCATCTCACTCCAGTCAGAATGGCAATTATCAAGAATACAAGCAACAATGAATGTTGGTAAGGATGTGGGGAAAAAGGTTCACTCATACATTGCTGGTGGGACTGCAAATTAGTGCAACCACTTTGGAAAGCAGTATGCAGATTCCTCAAAAAAAAATAAAAACTAGGAATGGAATCAGACATGTGCCAACATGCCTGTAATCGGAGGGGCTTGGGAGGCTGAGGTGGAAGGATCTCAAGTTCAAAGCCAGCCTCAGCAAAAGCAAGGCACTAAGCAACTCAGTGAGACCCTGTCTCTAAATAAAATCCAAAATAGGTCTGGGGATGTGGCTCAGTGGTTGGGTGCCCCTGAGTTCAATCCCTGGCACAAAAATAAAACTCAAACAAACAAACAAAAACCAACTAGGAATGGACCCACCATTTGATCCAGTTATCTCACTCCTCAGCATATACCCAAAGGACTTAAAATCAGCATACTTCAGTGACACAGCCACATCAATGGAGTTCAATTCACAGTAGCTCAGCTGTGGAGCCAATCCAGGTGCCTTTCAACAGATGAATAGATAAAGAAAATGTGGTTTATATACATAATGGAATATTACTCATCTGGAAAGAAGAATGGTTTTATGAAATTCACTGATAAATGGATGGATCTGGAGACTATGCTGTAAGTAAACCAATCACTCAAAACCACAGATCAAATATGCTTTCTGGTATGTGGATGCTAATCCACAAGAAGGATGGGGGAGACTAGAAGTTCAATGGATTAAGAAAAGGGGAATGGGGAATGAAGGTAAGGGATGGGGGATAGGAATAGGAAAAGCAGTGGAATGAATCTGACATAACTTTCCCATGTTCATATATGAATACACCACAGTGAATCTCACCATCATGTACATCCACAAGATGGGGACCCTAATTAGAATAAGATGTATTCTAATCTTTTAGAAGTATATCAAAATGGTTTCTACTGTTATGTATAACTAAAAGGAACAAATAAAGTCTCCTTGCTTTCAAAGAAATATTTTTTTATTATTGTGGATACAATTTGAATCCATCTGGGAGATGCAGGACAGTAGCAAAATCATCCATTTTGTGGCTCAAATGATTAAACATTGTAGCAGTTAGAAGAACATAATCTGCATACATGGAAGGATCATGGAGAAGCAGGGTGTGCCCTATGCTTTGGGGTTTGTCCAGATTAAGGCTGCAGCAGTAGAGTAGGAATAGACAGGAGGATGTGGGCATCCTGATCCTGTTCCACACTAAGGAAAAGAGCATTCATCTGAAGTAATTCCAAAACTCTTGAGATCACTCTGACTTAAAATACATATTTCCTGTCCTGTTGGGAATGCTTACTCTGGGGACAAATACTGTCTTCAGAAGTCATCATTTAAAATGTCAGCATCTTTTGGAGGGTTCAAGTATAAGTTTTTGACAATTTGGTGTGAGAGTGCTCAGCAGATTATTTTCTCTGTTTTGAATAAAGGAAAGCAGAAAGGTAGGGCTGAACACATCATAAAAAAGCACAAATACAGAGGTGATACAAAGCAAAGGGTGGACTTCAGCTTCATCAATTTTATTTTGAAATAGTCCAGTGGTAGAAGGTTAATCAAAATTTTAACCTCTCCTAATAGCATTTTATTGTCTGTAACAATAGTAGTTTATTTCATAAATATTTTTCACTTTTTTAACTTAGCTGTCTGTAAGAAGGTTTTCTTTGGTATGACACTTAAGTATTAATTGCCTAATAGGGGAGCATGTCTAAATTAATGCCAGAGCGTATGTGATTCCAGCATGACAGTTTTGAACGATTTTCAAAACAAAGATCCAGTGTAAGTTTCTTATTTTAAGACATATCATTGAAGTGTTCTGGCCATGAAAATATTAAGCCAAAACCTCATTTTGCAGACAATGTTTGCAAAGTAACTGCTGTTCCAAGTCAACGTTTCCTCAAGTGGCGTCACAAACAGCAGCTCACAGGGGAAAGTGTGAGGTCCTTCTTGAGGGGTGCAGGGAAAATCAACAGCAGGTGAGTCTGGACAACACTCATTCAGGAAAACAGGCTTTTGGTTTTTGTGTGCTTGTTTGTTTTTGCTGCAAAACTACCTGGAGCACAGACGTGCTGACAGACATTGCAACTTCCAAGAGGACAACCCGGGAGCAATTTTTCCAATCTTCTCTGACCTTGGCAGTTGTGTTCTGTGCAGAACACTTTGGAAAATTATCTGACGTGATCTGAAACTCTAAAAAGCTATCTAAAGATAAAATATTAATGCATTTTCAGAAGGAAATACCCTAGATCATCCCCTCTCTCCCCCTCCACCCCCCACACACCTTATAGGCATCTACTTAGCATGTATGTATGTATGCCTCATATAAACAGATGTAGCATTGATTCACTACAGGCTCTTTCAGATAAGCCCACCAAACTACTATTTTGAATTCTACATTTATGGTGCAGAATCTAAGAAAATACACAAATCTTGTGTCTGAGGTTTTACAACTGCAAGTTCATTGGGGTAACCATTTCTCTTGTGACTACTTTTCATCCTGTGAGCAATCCCAGCATGAAAATATCCCAGCACAAGTTTGTCTTGGTATACAAGAAGTAGTCTCTTCTGAGAAATTGAATTCAGATCCTTCTGTCTTCTTCTTTCATGTTTTATCCTGCAGGTTGCTTAATTTCTTGCAGTGTTTGTTGACATATTGTTAAAGTACCTGAACAAACTAACAGAAGATGAACTACCCAAGGTTAGCCTTGTGGTGGTCCATTCTGCAGGACCATTCCATGTGTGTGGCTCTTGCAGTTTTAGCTGCAGTTAGCCACAGGGTGTAGGTTGAGTGCTAGGTGCAATTTGAGGAAGGGCTGTCTACTTTATGAGCTCTCATTGGCACCTACTCCTTGAATCTTCTACACTAACTAGGAAGTATCCTTTTGGTCTCCCTGTGTTTTGTGCTTATGGATGATCTTGTTAATTTGCTATGTATTTTGTGAGATCTTAAGGGATCTTAGCATGAATGTTAGTGTAGTTATTGGATTTAAGGACTCAGATGTGAGCCATTCATATGCCTCTATATTTGGTATTATTCAAAGGCAAAATATAGGTAAGCTTTAATTTTTTCCCTGTTATGTCATAGTCATTTGCAAAGATGAGGTATAATACAGAACAAAATGACAGAGATTTCTTCGCCCTTCATAGGCATCCACTTGGATGTACCTGTGCTCTAGCTTGGAATTGGAACATAGGACAAGTGCCCCTGGGGCACTGCTCTTGTCAGCATGATAGTAAGCAGTCTCCAGACCCTGTGCTGCATGAGCACATCTTGTTACCTTTGACTAAATCAGAACTTCATATCTCATGGAGGTTTTTAGATACGTCAAAATAATCACAGAGAAGTGTCTGTGATTGATTTTTGTTCCTTCTTTACTCTGTGGACCTGCCTTTGACTTAAGGAGTTATTTTAGCTCAGAACAGAGGACAGAACAGGAACCCGTGCCATAATTCATGAGAGTGGATGGAAGCAGATGATTAGTTCACGTGCCTCTAGTCTTCAGTGATGGCATGAATCCTGAGGAAGTTCTGTAACTTCAGGCATGCGCCTGCCTATGTCAAGGCACATACAGGCCAGACCTGTTAGGAATTGAGAAATCCGAGGAGTAAATGGAGTTCCTTTATACAGTTATTCACTTTTTAAAAATGTCATGTAGGTTTAAGGTTAGAGGAGGAAAGCACAATGCTGCTTGCTGTCTTTTAACTACAAAGGCAAAATTTTCATATTTATAAATACAAAGACCATTCACAAATAGCAAAGCATCTTTGGGGAACAAGAGAAAAAATGTTAATTGATTGTAGGCTAAGACCTATCTGCGACTTCTCAAGTCCACATTCGAGTTTATTCCCAGACTGATAATTTTAAGTTCTGTTGATTGTAAAATAATGAAAAAAGTTGCGAATACACAGCAAGGCTACATGAGAAGGCTTACTACTCTGTGATTTAAATCAGTGATTTTATAACAGCCATTTCTCTCCCTGGGAAAATAAAACTTAACATGCATATGTGCTGTTTCCTTTGCTTTATATGATGTAAGTTGAAATTTCTGTTAGGGAATTAATATCCACCAGTTGAAAAATAATTCCTTTTTTCCTTCATCAAACATACCAAACATACCAGTGTATCAGCTAACCATTGCCACACTGTTAAGCAGACCAAAAACAGGGAAGAAAATCATCAGTTAAGAAACAGGAATTAACTGTAATACACTAAAGGTAAGACAAGCCAGTAAGATAGGAATCCCTCTCTGATAAATAAGGAAGTCACCCTCTAACAACAGGGCTGGTTGTCAGAAATGTCACCAGTAGAGGCACAGAGATCTGGGCCCGTGCATACTCCTGCGTTCCTACTTCCAGCTCTCAGGCCACCCAGTGCCCAGGAGGCTGGGATTACCTGTGACCCCTTCTGTAAAATGGTGCTCTCTCATGGGGCCCTAGGACGGGAACTTTTGAGCAGGAAACTGGACCAGAATCCACCTTACCCAAAACGTCACCAACACCTGCTCCTTCACCGCTGAAACCAAAGTCATTCTAAGGAGATCGGAATTTCTAGGAGCCCCTGCCCACACCTCCTTTTAGCATACAGGAGGCTTGGTTAGTCTTTGCGAACTGGTTCATGCACACTGTGGTTGACGTGGAGGGAGGATAACTTGTGTTGCATTTAGTATTTGTATCTTCAGAGAGAAGTACAGCTAGGGTAGAGAACGGAAGGAGAGATGAAACTCAAGTTCACAGGGGTAACTGTTCAGCCTTGATCATTTTAGGGGAGACCTCCAAGCAAAACAGTAAGGACTCAAGCCTGGCACAAAAAAAAAAAAAAACCCCAAAAAAAAACTGTTTCCCAGGGGAAAAGACAGAAAAGTTTGTACCAGCTTCCAAGAAGTGACTGTGTGTTTGTCTTGGGTGGCTCTGTATCTGGCGTAGGTTTCAGACCCTGACCCCTTGATGTTGGTCCTATACAAAGGTGAGAAACTGTAATTGTGGGGCATTTTTTAAATGAGTAGACTTTAGTTTGGGGGTGAGCAGATGAGACACGGTATTCCTCCCCACCCCGATTATCTGCCTTAATATGGTTCATTTGTTACAAGGGATGAACTGATATTGACATGTTAATATTAACCAAAGCTGTCATTGACATTAAGGTTCACTCTCCTGTTCGGTACTTCTGTGGATCTTGAGGAATGAATAATGTCAGGTGTTCACCATTAGAGTTTCACACAGAATGGTCTCACTGCCATAAAAATGCCCTGTGTTCTACCCATTCATTGCTACCTTGGTCCCCTTAAGCGAATGTCTGACCCCGGACATCTTCCCTGTGGCATTGGCCTACAGACCTCTTCCTCTCCCTTTTCAGAGTCGATGCCTCCAGTTCCCATCAGGAGCCCCCATATGTATGACACGCACTCTTGAAAAATCCCTGTTAGGATTAATCCAGGTGAAAGTTCCTGGGATCACTCAGTGTCTACCTGACGCCTGTGTTATTAAGATGAAGGAGGATGGGCCCGGGAGGGGCTGGGGTGTGGGCTGCCACGTCTGCAGTGCCCACAAAGCTCCTTTCCTGCCTCTCATCTTCCTGCTGACCACTCTTCCTCTCCCGCAGGGAAGACACAGGCTGCTGGTAAACACTGGGATGGAAGGAAGTTGGTGCGGCCTCGTTCCTGTTGGGCAGCCGTGCAGCAAGGTTACAACCACAGGCCTGAAGTGGAACCTCAGTAAGTAAGACCCTTCCATAGAAGGAAGTTTTCTTTTTTTGGTGTTTGTTTTGCTGCCTAGGAGTGCAATTTTTGGGTCCTAAGATGTCTTGTCATCTAAGCCACAGAGGAGCCGCCTGTTTTGCAAAGGGTCTGCACCATTTTACATACTGACCAGTAACACACAAGCTTGCCAGCTTCTTACATCCTCAATCATACTTGTTATTATATGTTTGTTTTCATTTAGTTTGTTTTGCTTGGTTTGATTATAACCATCCTGGTGGCTGTGAAGGTGCTATTCTACTGGGTTTTGATTTGCCTTTCCCTGATGACTAATGGCATCAAATGTCCTCTCTTGTCCTTATGAGACTTCTGTATATCTTCCTTAGAGAAACGCCTATCCAGGTCTTTTGATCAGATATGAATTAGATTGTTCTTTTGCACTGAATTGTAACTCCTTCATGTATTCTACATAAGATTCCTTTTTCAGACGAGTGACTTGCAAATATTTTATTTTTTTTATTGTAAACAAATGAGATACATGTTGTTTCTCTGTTTGGAGTAAAGGCATACCATTTGTGTAATCATAAATTTACATAGGGTAATGATGTTTGATTCATTCTGTTATTTTTCTCTTTCACCCACCCCTCCCACCCCTCCCACCCCTCTTTTCCCTCTATACAGTCCTTCCTTCCTCCATTCTTGCCACCCTCCTTAAACCTAACCCTAAACCTAATTCTAACCCTAACACTAACCCCTCCCACCCCCCATTATGTGTCATCATCCACTTATCAGTGAGATCATTCATCCTTTGGATTTTTGAGATTGGCTTATCTCACTTAGAATGATATTCTCCAATTTCATCCATTTGTCTGCAAATGCCATAATTTTATCATTCTTTATGGTGGAGTAATATTCCATTGTGTATATATATATATATATATATATATATATATATATATATTGCCACAGTTTCTTTATACATTCATCAACTGAAGGACATCTAGGTTGGTTCCACAATCTGGCTACTGTGAATTGAGTAGCTATGAACATTGATGTGACTATATCTCTGTAGTATGCTGATTTTAAGTCCTTTGGGTATAGGCCAAGGAGTGGGATAGCTGGGTCAAATGGTGGTTCAATTCCAAGCTTTCTGAGGAATCTCCATACTGCTTTCCAGAGTTGCTGCACTAATTTGCAGCCCCACCAGCAATGTATGAGTGTGTCTTTTTCCCCACATCCTCACCAACACCTATTGTTGTTGTATTCTTGATAATTGCCATTCAAATTGGAGTGAGAAGGAATCTTAGGGTAGTTTTGATTTGCATTTCTCTTATTACTAGAGATGTTGAACATTTTTTCATATATCTGTTGATTGCTTGTAGATCTTCTTCTGTGACGTGTCTGTTCATTTCCTTAGCCCATTTGTTGATTGGATAAATTTGTATTCTTGGTGCACAGTTTTTTGAGTTCTTTATATATTCTGGAAATTAGTGCTCTATCTGAAATATGAGTGGCAAAGATATTCTCCCACTCTGTAGGCTCTCTCTTCACATTACTGATAGTTTCCTTTGCTGAGAGAAAGCTTTTTAGTTTGACTATATCCCAGTTGTTGATTCTTGCTTTTATTTCTTGTGCTATGGGAGTCCTGTTAAGGAAGTCTGATCCTAAGCCGACATGTTAAAGATTTGGACCTACATTTTCTTCTATAAGATGAAGGGTCTCTTATCTGAATCTGAGGTCCTTGATCCATTTTGAGTTGAGTTTTGTGCAGGGTGAGAGATAGGGGTTTAATTTCATTTTGTTGCATATGGATTTCCAGTTTTCCCAGCACCATTTGTGGAAGAGGCTATCTTTCTCCATTGCATATTTTTGACCCCTTTGTCTAGTATGAGAAAATTGTATTTATTTGGGTTTGTGCCCATGTCCTCTATTCTGTACCATTGATCTACCTGTCTATTTTGGTACCAATACCATGCCATTTTGTTACTATTGCTTTGTAGTAGAGTTGAAGATCTGGTATTGCGATACCCCCTGCTTTGCTCTTTCTGCTAAGGATTGCTTTAGCTATTCTGGGATTCTTATTCTTCCAGATGAATTTCATAATTGCTTGCTCTATTTCTGTAAGGTACATCATTGGGATTTTCATTGGAATTGCATTGAATCTGTATAGCACTTTTGGTAGTATGGCCATTTTGACAATATTAATTCTTCCTATCCAAGAACATGGGAGATCTATCCATCTTCTAAGGTTTTCTTTAATTTCTTTCTTTAGTGTTCTGTGGTTCTCATTGTAGAGGTCTTTCACCTCTTTTGTGAGATTGAGTCCCAAGTATTTTATTTTATTTTTCGAGGCTGTTGTGAATGGGGTAGTTTTCCTAACTTCTCTTTCTGAAGATTCGTCACTCATGTATAAAAATTCATTGGATTTATGAGCATTGATCTTGTAACCTGCTACTTTACTGAATTCACTTATGAGATCTAAAAGTTTTCTGGTGGAATTTCCGAGTTCCTCTAAATATATAATCATGTCATCAGCAAATAGGGATAGTTTGAGTTCTTCTTTTCCTATTCGTATCCCTTTAATTTCTTTGGTCTGTCTAATTGCTCTGGCTAGAGTTTCAAGGACGATATTGAAAAGAAGTGGTGAAAGAGGGCATCCCTGCCTTGTTCCAGTTTATAGGGGGAATGCTTTCAGTTTTTCACCATTTAGAATGATATTGGCCATGGGCTTAGCATAGGTGATCTTTACAATGTTAAGGAATGTTCCCACTGTCTCTATTTTTTCTAGTGTTTTGAGCATGAAGGGATGCTATATTTTATCGAATGCTTTTTCTGCATCTATCGAAATAATTATGTGATTCTTAACTTTAAGTCTCTTGAATTGGTTAATGACATTTATTGATTTCCGGATGTTGAACCAATCTTGCATCCCTGGGATAAAACCCACTTGATCGTGGTGCACTATCTTTTTAATATATTTTTTGTATGTGATTTGCTAAAATTTTGTTGAGAATTTTTGCATCGATGTTCATTAAGGCTATTGGTCTGAAATTTTCTTTCCTCAATGTGTCTCTGTCTGGTTTAGGTATCAGGGTGATATTGGCTTCATAGAACGAGTTTGGGAGGGTTCCCTCCTCTTCTATTTCATGGAATACTTTGAGGAGTATTGGAATGAACTCTTCTTTAAACGTTTTGTAGAACTCGGCTGAGAACCCATCTGGTCCCGGACTTTTCTTTGTTGGTAGGCTTTTGATGACCTCTTCTCTTTCATTGCTTGAAATTGATTTATTTAAGTTGTGAATGTCCTCCTGATTCAGTTTAGGTAATTCATATGTCTCTAGAAACTTGTTGATGTCTTTAAGGTTTTCTGTTTTGTTGGAATATAGATTTTCAAAATAGCTTCTAATTATGTTTTGTATTTCACTCGTGTCTGTTGTGATATTTCCTTGTTCATTTTGAATTTTAGTAATTTGAGTTTCCTCCCTCATTCTCTTTGTTAGTGTGGCTAAGGGTTTATCAATTTTGTTTATTTTTTCAATAAACCAACTATTTATTTTGTTAATTTTTCCAATTCTTTCTTTTGTTTCAATTTCGTTGATTTTGGCTCTGATTTTAACTATTTCCTGTCTTCTATGACTTTTGGTGTTGGTCTGCTCTTCTTTTTCTAGGGCTTTAAGCTGTAGTGTTAAATCATTTATTTGTTGATTTCTACTTGTTTTGTTGAATGCGCCCCATGAAATAAATATTCCTCTAAGTACTGCTTTCATAGTTTCCCAGAGATTTTGATATGATGTGTCTGTGTTCTCATTTACTTCTAAGAATTTTTTTATTTCCCTCCTGATGTCTTATGTTATCCATTCATCATATAATAGTGTATTATTTAATCTCCAGGTATTGGAGAAGTTTCTGTTTTTTATTCTGTCATTTATTTCTAATTTCAATTCATTATGATCTGATAGAATACAAGGTAGTATCTCTATCTTCTTGTATTTCCTAATGTTAGCTTTGTGGCATAAAATATGGTCTATTTTAGAGAAGGATCCATGTGCTGCTGAGAAGAAAGTGTGTTCGTTCTTTGTTGGATAGTATATTCTATATATGTCTGTTAAGTCTAAATTGTTGATTGTGTTATTGAGATCTATGGTTTCTTTCTTCAATTTTTGTTTGGAAGATCTATCCAGTGGTGAGAGAGGTGTGTTAAAATTGCCTAGTATTATCGTGTTGTGGTCTATTTGATTTCTGGAATTCAGAAGGATTTGTTTGACATACATGGATGAGCCAATGTTTGGGGCATAGATATTTATGATTGTTATATCTTGCTGATTTATGCTTCCCTTAAGCAGGATGTAATGTCCTTCTTTATCCCTTCTGACTAGTTTTGGCTTGAAGTCCACATTATCTGAAATGAGGATGGATACTCCAGCTTTTTTGCTGTGTCCATGTCCATGGTATGTTTACTCCCATCCTTTTACCTTTAGTCTATGGGTATCTCTTTCTATGAGATGAGTCTCTTGCAGGCAGCATATTGTTGGATCTTTCTTTTGAATCCAATCTGCCAGTCTATGTCTTTTGATTGATGAGTTCAGGCCATTAACATTCAGGGTTATTATTGTGATATGATTTGTATTTCCAGTAATTTGACTCATTTATGTTTTTTGACATGATTTGGTTTCTCCTTTATTTGGGTGTTCGTTTAGGGTAGTTTCTTCCGTTGCTGATTTGCATCATTGTTTTTCATCTCTTCCTCATGGAATATTTTGCTGAGAATGTTCTGTACTGCCAGCTTTCTTTTTATAAATTCTTTTAGCTTTTGTTTATCATGGAAGGATTTTATTTCATCGTCAAATGTGAAAGTAAGTTTTGCTGGGTATAATATTCTTGGTTGGCATCTGTTTTCTTTCAGGGCTTGGTAAATATTGTTCCAGGCCCTTCTAGCTTTTAGTGTCTGGATTGAAAAATCTGCTGATATTCTTACTGGTTTCCTCCTGAATGTGATTTGATTCTTTTCTTTCCCGGCCTTTAAAATTCTGTCTTTATTTTGTATGTTAGGTATTTTCATAATAATGTGCCTTGAGTGGGTCTGTTGTAAGTTTGTATATTAGGAGTCCTATAAACCTCTTGTACTTGGTTTCCCATTTCATTCTTCAGATTTGGGAAATTTTCTGATATTATTTCATTGAATAGATTGTTCATTCCTTTGGTTTGTTTCTCTAAGCCTTCCTCAATCCCAGTAATTCTTAAATTTGGCCTTTTCCTGATATCCCATAATTCTTGTAGATTCTGTTCATGATTTCTTACCATCTTCTCTGTTGGTCAACTTTGTTTTCAAGATTAAATATTTTTTCTTCAATATCTGATGTTCTCTCTTCCAGGTGTTCTATCCTATTGGTTACGCTTTCTATGGAGTTTTTAACTTGGTTTATTGTTTCCTTCATTTCAAGGATTTCTATTTTTTTTTCAGTATCTCTAACTCTTTATTGAAATGATCTTTTGCTTCCCGTATTTGCTCTTTTAACTGTTGATTGGTGCGATCATTTAATGCCTGCTTTTTCTCTTTTATCTCTTCCTTCAATGCCTGCATTTGCTCTTTCATCTCCTCATTTGCTTCCCTGATTGTTTTAATTATGTACATTCTGAACTCCCTTTCTGACATTTCTTCTACTGTGCTGTCTTTGGGTTTTATTGATGTAGTATCTAGGTTTGTTTGGGACATTTTCTTCCCTTGTTTTCTCATATTGGTCAGCTGTCAGTGGGACCCTGAGATATTGCAGATTTCCTCTATTGGCTTATAGTGTCCCGGTAGATTTCCAGTGTATCACCTCCCAGCCTTCAGTAGCCTGAATTCTTGGAGGAACTTGATAATGCAGTGCTTCCAAAGAAAGTTGCCCCTAGCCCGCTACTGGATCCAGGGCTGGGGGCTGGTTCTGCATGGAAATCCTCTCACTGGGCGGTCCTATTCCTAGAAGCTGGCTATAGACAGAGCCTGCCCCTCTGAGGGAGCCAGGCTGCTAGAGGAAAGCCTCTCCCTGTCCTGCCTTGGTCTCAGAAGCTGCCTGTGGGCCGGGTACCTTCGCTGGGTTCAGGGCTTGGGGTTGGCTCTTTGCAGAAAAGCTCTCAATGAGCGGGCCTGCTCCATGAAGGTGGCTGTGGACCCCGCTTTCCGCCAGAGAGAGCAGGGCTGCTTGGGGAAGTCTCTGGCTGCCCTGCTCTGGTCCTAGAAGCCTCCTATGGGCCAGGCCCGCTGCTGGGTTCAGGGCTTGGGTTGTTTGGCTCAAGGCGTGAAAGGATCAGCTCATGGTCAACTGACTGCGTTCAAAAAGACTATAATTAACAATACACCAAATATCCATCAATTGTTGATGGAAAAATAAAATGTGTCTATACGTACACTGTAGTATTATTTGATCATGACTATAAGTGGAGAACTCAAGGGTGTTACACAAGGATACACATCACAAAGGTTGCTGATGGAGAGGGTTAAGGCTGTCCCTGACCCACTGCCCCGGAACCACTGTCCCTGGTGGAGGTACCATAGCTGAGGAGCCTGGGAGCCTGCCCAGGTTTTTGTTGGTGCCAGGCTATGGAGCTGCCAACACTCAGACTGGATCTGCAGGTGAGGTTGGCTCCTTCCCCTGGAGACATGGACAGGGAGGCTAGAGTCTGTGTCAGCACGACTTGTCCAGTGGTATCTAAAGACCAACTTTCAACCAGGCTTAGTAGTGTTGCTCCCTGGACAGCCAGACCTGCACAGATGAGCAGCAAATCCATGAAGACAGACAGCAGCACTCTCCATGCACACAGAAACCTATTCCTTGGATCATTCTCCATAAAACTCAGTGGAGTGCACAACACATTCACCAACACACACTCAGGTCCTCTCACCTTAATAGTCACGGAAACTCTGTTTACTCTCCTGGTAGGTGTCAGCAAGCATTGCATTCAGTGAGAAAATATTTAATATTTTATCATTTAGATTGATTTTTAAGAGTGTCCCCTTTAACTGCTTTCGTTGTAGTGGAGTTCCCAGTAAATCCCACAATACAAAACAAAGATACAAAAGACACACGTTTAGAAAGAAAGAAGTAAAACATTTTTATATACTAGTAACAAAGTTTGAACATAAATTCTTAAAACCTAACTGAATCATCTCTACAAGTAATAATTTTACAAAGTTTCTGGACTCGCTGTGAGTGTAATACAGTGAATTAAAGAAGATTTATATAAACACTTTATCATGTTCATAGAGTAGAAAACTTGATATTATCAAGATTTCATTTTTTCTGGAATTTAGATACACACATACACACACACACACACACACACACGCACACACACACACCAATCAAATCAATCAATTCAAAATCCACCAATAATTCACTAAAATTGAAGAACTGATGATAGAATTTATAAGGAAATTCAAAGGACCTGGTATGATGCCAAAAAGTACAAAGAGGAAATAATACTAATAATATCCTTTATCAAAACTTATTATAGGAAATATCTCAGTAGTAGAACATTTAAGAACATTTGCCCAGAATGGACAGTGACTGGGTTTGTTCCCCAGCACAACAGAAAAGAAAACCTATAGATCTTTGTAAGAGTGCACTGTAGGTGCAACTACAGTGGGTATACCAAAAAGATCTGAGAGTCCATAAGGACACACATACACAGTCACCTTATTTCTAAGCAAGGTAGTAAACAAGGTCATGAGGTATTTTTTTTTCATTTTTTCAATAATTTGCAAATGTGAAATATGAAAATGAAATTAAATGAACTTTAGATCAAAGTTCTCATATCTTATCAGGAAACATGAATTAGTGGAGGATCACAGTCTACAGGTAGGAGCTAAAATAATGCAGCTTCTAGGGAAAGCTGAGGAAGATAACTTCAAGCCTAAAGGAGGCAGTTTTAAACACGAAACATGCATGCACAACCATAGTAGGAGGAGAACATTGATACATTAGACTTAATTAAAGAAATTTTGGAAGACAAAAAATAACTGGATATCCCATGTTCATAAATTGAAACATGCCCACACTTCACAAATAGAGATTCAATGTAATCTCTATCAAAAAGCCCAGTGGTATTTTTTTTTATTTCAATTTTTTTTTTTGCCCCTTAAAACAAAACAAACTACCAAACCAAAATCTAAACTTAAATAGGTCTATGCCTACTCTGCAAGTACTAGTAATATGAAAATAATGCTCAACTGAAATTCCCTTAAGATGATGAAAGTAGTATCATGCCTTGCTGAGGAAAGCGATGGATACAAATGCCAGTAAAATATGCTGCTCTAACATCTGAAAGTGATTACAATGATTCTAAATAATGCCTTCGTCAAGAGGGAGAAGAGAGGAAGAGAGAAATCTTTGGAGCCAGGCTGGGGGTTGGACAGACTAAAGTCTGCTGGGTAGAGGGAACTCCCAAGGCAGACAGCACCCCTGCTGCTCAGGGGTGCCCCGCTCCAGCTTCCTCTTGAGCACAGAGGAGCTAGGCAGCACAGCCAGGTCTGTTGTGACAGAGGGACAAGGTGAGAGAGAGATGAAGACATATTTTTTCCTTTGTAATCAAAGAAAAAGGTCTTTAAACTGAATAGAAAAACAAAGCACCAAAGGATGCATCTTCAGGCATTATATAAACCTCAATAATGACCTCAGAAGGGCTCATTATGATTAAAGTTGCAGTATACAGCAATACAATGTCATTTCACATTTTTTATTGCAACTGTTGGAAAACTAGGTTTGGACACTGCTGAGATTTCATTTTTCTTTCCTTTTAGTCCGATCTGGTTTTCCTCCTGGTGGGTCAGAAACCCAGGTCCCCTCCCTCCTCTGCTGCTGCTGGCAGTTCCCCACAATGTCACAAAGCAGCTCAGTAGCTCTAGGGAAAGGCCCTCTTGCTCAGGACAGGGCTAGGAGTCCAGGGGCACAAGACCTGGCACCCCCTGGCCATATCTGAGAAGAACTGGCATGCACCCTTCTTACTTCAAGTATTCATATCCTCTGGGTTTGCAGGGCTTGTGCTATGCTGGGAGGCAGGGGCTAAGGGTGAGGGGTGGTGTCTAGACAAGGGCGTGGTGATCCCTATTCACTGCCCAGATCTATGTGATGTCACCAGGTGGCAGCATTCTCCACTTTTCCTGGATGCCTGAGCAACTCCCAGCCATCCCTGGGGCTGAATGTCGCAATGTAAACATGACGACCACAGAATAAGCTATAATGGGGATGGGGAAGGACACAGGATTAATGCAGTGGGGAAAGTCTGCCACTAACTAGCTGTGTGATTTAGGGAATGTCCTTGGGCTGCAGTAACAGGAAGGGGTAGGATGGAGTGACCTCCAGGGTCCCTTCTAGCCCAGCCTTTTAATGTCTCTATGGCTTCAGAGTACTGGAAATCAAGGAGAGGCAGTCCTTGAGGGGCTGGTAGAGAGCCTGACGGGGCGGATGCGCACGTAGGGCAGGAGGGCAGGGGAGGCAGGTTCTGGGGAGCACTATGGTCCAGTCTGACTGAGATGCTCTGTACTTGGCAGCCACCACGTGCTGTGCTCCCTCCTGGCCTGGCCGGTGTGCTCATGATTCAACTGGCTCAGAGCAGACATCTGCGGAACGAGGCCGCGGGCCCTCCCCCGGAAGGCAGCTATGTGGAAGGTCCTTTAACCCGACAGACACTCTACTTTTAAATTTTATTTTAAATAATCATAAATTACTTTTTTCTTCTTTTAATAAATATGTGCTGTTTAAAAATGAGAAAAGTATATACTGCATCTTTAAGTAATGCACTTTGCTCTCTGGGTTTCTTTCCATTCCACCTTAAAGTGCATTAATTAAGAAATAATGAACCACTTCTTTATCATTATTGTTCAAATAAGTAAAAATAATATTAATATGAAGACACTAATCCACTACCATTAGTGCTGCAATCTAGTAGATTAACTCAACATCCTGCTCTACTTAATACTGTTCAGCAGAAGAAAATATCTAATTTTGATTTTAAACAAACTCACAAATAAAACAAAAGGAAACAAAACAATCTCACCATGGCCCTTTGACAAAGAATGCGAGCAGTTAGCTACAGCTGCCAGGATCAGTGTGTGGTGAGGGACAAGGGCTCGGGATCCCAGGCAAGGCCGCTGGGATCCTGGAGGAAGGGGTGAGAGGGTGAAGGTCTGCTGGAGAGCAGGTAAGGGCAGGGCTTCCCTCCTCTGGGAAACAGCAGCCCCTTGGTCCAGTGATGCTGGCAGCTCATTCGGTGGCTGTGAAGCCTGATCTGTCTGAAATCAAAGGCACGTGCAGAAATCCACTCCCAATACAGGGTGAGTCCTTGGAGAAGCTGGCTGGGCTTCTTTCTGGAGAGTCCCTCTGAAATATCAACAGCGGAAAAACAATCCAAAGCGGACAGAAGACCTGCAGGGGACATCACTCTCTTGCTTCTCTCTTCACTGGGGCACTGCCAGTGCCCAGACCAGACTGGCTCCAGGCACAGGGGTCCTCCTTCTTTCTGGGCAACCGTGGCATTGCCAGTAGGCCAGAGGAGTGGCTGGTGATGTCTGCTCCGGTCTGACCCAGTGGGCCTGGCTGGGGTCCCCTCCAACCAGGGTGGGGGCCACGGCTGCTTCTCCACAGTTCTCTGTAAGACTTTGGCCCTGCCCCAGTGGGAGAACATACACAGAATGGCAGCCACCCAGCAGCCTGGGTGCTGCCTTCTCTCCAAAGGTCTGGCTCCTAATAATACCTTCCTCCCTCCTGGGGAGGGTGTTTTGCCCCACTGGGATTGGGCAGGAACCAGAAGGACAGTTTCTCTGTTTTGTCGAGACTGGGGCCTGGGCTTACCCAACCCCAAATCCCTCCAGCAATGCCACGCAGGCAAAGTTCACACAGTGGAAACCAAACGAAACGACTTGGCTTATGGAGGGGGAAGAATGGGAAACCAAATACAAAACAAAACACCCCCCCGCAGAGTAAAACAGAAAAGCCCACCCTCCACCCCTTCTTTTCCCATGTGAGGCTGACCCCCCAGGGCGCCCAAACAACCCCTAAAATAAGACCCAAATCGAAGGCCTGGCATATAAACCTTAAATCAACAAACCTATCCTGAAACATGCAAAGGAACCACTCGCCCAGAAATACCCCAAGTAGTCTGTGCTGATGGTGGGGAGCCCGATGGCTTCCCCCGCCCTCTCTAAACTCTGGCATGGTGTCCTCCAGGGCAGTCCCAGGGAGGGCGGGCTCTCTTCTCAAGGCCAGGGCAATGACAGCTAAGGTGGTTCTTACTGGCACCCGACAGTGGCCTGGCCCAGGGAGAGCTATGAGCTCAGGTGAGGCAACTCCAAGCCCCAGGGCCGTGGGATCTCCATAGGCACCCAGTCATGGTGAGCGGTGGCAATCCCCAGGGAATAGCACAATCCACAAACACAGACAAGGACAATACAAGGGCTACCTCTGGCGGCAAGATGGTAGCCACCAAAATAAGTCAAATGGGCAGAATACTGGAGGTCCCCTATGACCACATCTTTTCCAGATCTGCAGCAAAGGCACAATTGGGGTTTCCCACATGGCCTATCCCAAATGACATGTAGTCCATCAGGGAGACCACCAAGGTGCACATGACAGGTCCCAGTTTTCTCATCTCTGGGTTCCAGGCCATTCCCTTCCCTACTCAATGGATCCTCCCTTCCAGGCGACAGCTGGGAGGCAGGGCATCTTCAAGGTCACACACCTGCAGGGTTTAATGTTGTCCTCCCCCACCCCTCCCATTTTGTCCTTCCCCTTTAGTCTGCACGTCACTGCTCATCCAGTGGCGGCTACAGTGGCACACTGAGGCTGGAGGGACCGTACAGCTTCGGTTAGTTCTTTTTCTCAAGGTAGTTGGAGGGCACCCTGTCTTTGAAGGGCTTCACCTCATCCAGGATCTGGCAGTACCACCAACCATTGGGGTTCCTCTCCAGTACCTCCATGAATACCCCCCCTGGAAGCCCGCGGTCTCCTTGTCCCCCTCATAGTCTGCAATAGAGACATACACATCTTTGAGGTTATTGTAGATGAACTGGGACCTCTCGATGGGCTTGGGGCAACATGGGGATGCCATTGCGCTGTGTGAAGCATGGCGTTAAAAGAAAATTTTAGGTGTAATCGCAGC